>NC_069138.1:19201561-19354061 GCF_026914265.1 Mya arenaria
TTTCTGGAAGAGAAGTGTAGTGTAGGCCCGGGCATACATGAATGCGGTGATTATAGGACTGGTATCAGAGCTACAGATAACTATTTTTGTATTTTACACCCTTATGCAATCTAGTAAAGTGTATGATTCACCCTTGGGTCGTTCAATAAAGTGTAATGGTGATTTCTAAAGTGTACTGGTACATTAAATTACAAATATGAATGACTTATATTATTTAATATACTTTTAAAGCACATTGATGAGAACTTATACATAATCGAAATGTTGCTCAGCAATTTACAAGTCCTGTTTAATTTGATGAGCAACATTTAAATTCTGTTTAAGTTGATTTACACAGAATAGAATTGATTAAAAATAAGGATACGCAGCAGTTATGTCCCTTGGGGGATTTAAACACATTGCGTAGGATAGTGGTTCGATTTTAACAAATATTAAAAAATAATTAGTCAAAACGGCTAGCATAAAAACTCTGAAGAACGTTACGTCCTAATTATTTTCTTTAATCGTACAAACAGCTGTTTGATTTGACGTCGTAATGGGCGATGTTTAAAGTGTATTTACGCCCATAACGACCCTTATCTGTAGCTCTGTGGTATGCTTCTGAATCATTTATAATTCAAGAGCACTCTAAAACAATGAATGTGAAAGGAATAATTGGTGTAATTTTTTGTTAATCACATGGCTTTGGCAGTTTTCAAAACTATAGAAAACCCTGCATTGAAAAAATACTTTCCAGACTTGCTGAAATAGTATATTTTATATAGCAGAGCATGTTCATCAAAGTTTTCAAGCCTTAGTGTAAAAATTAGGGCTAATTCATCTAAAAGTCTTAATTTTTATGACTGCTATATTGTAAATATGATCACAGCATTATGTTTGGATTACCACAGATCACTTTTAAAACCTTAAGGAAACCTGAGAGTTATTAGCCATTTTGTGTTCAACTTGGAGCAGATAAGTGATCATAAAAGTCATGTGCCAAGAAGAATAGAAATTTTCTTATGTAAGCTCTGTAGCTTAGCTGGAAATCTACAGGTCTGGAGCATATTATATTAAAGCCCTCCAAATTCTTACAGTGATACTTGGCATTGACATTTTTAACAGGCCCTGCTGTATAAAATCGAGAATTTAAAGCTGCACTCTCGCAGATTGACCATTTTAACAACTTTTTTTATTTTTTTGTCTTGGAAAGAGCAAATTTTTGCGTAAATATCTGCAAACCAATGATATAAGATTGCTGACAAAAAATCAGATCGTAGATTTTCATATTTCTGTTTGAAAATTAATGTTTTATGGCTTAAACCGTTTACTAACGATTTAAGAAAAATGCATAATACATCAATTTTTGAACTTGTATATAAAAATCTGCGATCTGATTTTTTGTCAGCAGTCTTATATACCTGATTTCCATGGATTTTCGCAAAAATTGGCTCGTTCCAAGACAAAAATTAAAAAAGTTGTCAAAACGTTCAATCTGTGAGAGTGCAGCTTTAAGCAAGCCTTGAAAGCACTAAATACAAGTGTAGGCACAGTCTTTACTGTGTCAAGGATCTCGGAGATACAGATACAGTTCTGGATTAGTTTTCTCTAAAAGATAAGAAAAATACCCATTGTGCTCAATAAAATTATTATCAGGTTTATATTAGCTTTTTCATCTGCATTAAGAATTCCAACAGGTAATTTCTCTCCATAGTAACAGATCGAAATGAAATAGACTGCTGTGGAATGTACAAGTATTGATATAATTTTAATGGAAAATGGTTTGCTATACTTGCTAGATAGAAAGCGTTAGCCCCATTTAATGATTGAAAGGTAGTAAGGCCAGAGTTTTTATTAAGCATTTTTCGCATTTAAATTTTGTTCTTTTACTCTGTTAAGCCTAGCTAATGAAATAACTCTTTTTCTTAGGGATAAGCCACCAATTATGTGCTTTCTAAAGGGCCAAGAGCCCCTTGTAGGACTTGAACCCACAACCTCTTGGTTAACACCATAAGACACGCGAACCTACAGCATGTGGTTCAAGTGCTTTCATACCAAAAACAAACCAAGGCTTTTAATATCTTGTTGGAAGTCCAATTCAACATTGCAAGACAATAATATGGTTGTTAGGCCAATGTGATTGCTAAATTATTAGATTTCCATCCAAATTGTTTTGAAATGGGGTAACATTTGTTTTTTGTTTTTCTTAGATGTTTCTTTTACTGTTGAATATGTGTTCATGCCCTTTCTTATTGCATAAGGGACCATTAACATGAGTTTCTAGACGAACCATGAGCACTATTGTTAAAATTCTCCTTTTTATATGTGAATGATTACATCGACACTGACTGGTTTGAATAAATGCTTTCCGGACAGTACCGGACTGATACGCAAATACAGACTCCAGTTAAACAATTTTATTTCAGTCATTTAAATTCAAGGGGCAGAAAAAAGAGTGGCCTTATGTGAAGTTTTTACAAAAAAATCCATTTAATAGCTGAAAGAATGTTGTTTCAGCCAGTGTTAAAGTTATACCTATGTATAGTGTATGTTATTATAAAGTGTTACAAAAAAAGTCCAGGGATAGCAAAACGTGTCCAGCAGCTGTTACCAGAGCTGAAATATGATTTTCAGTGTAAAAGTGACAAACTTCTAACCAGACAATTCCCAATGGACCAGACTAGACTGATGAGTCAGCCAAATTACACATAGTTATACACTTCAGAATTATATCAATAGTCGTAAATAAGCTCTTACTGGTTATTATTTTTGTCAAATGTCGATCTTATAGCACGCAAAACCTATAGGTATCTGTAAAAAAATCAACCTCAGTGATATAACAGGCCTAGTCTAGAATAATAGACCTGTTATACGCTATTCTTCTAATCCCTAAAAGGATTTCGCCATATCAAAAATCATAAAAAAAATCATTCAACATACATTTATTTGGACTAATAATGGACCATGCATAAATTCAAATGTTTTAATGAGCAGAACATCATAAAAAAAAAAATGTATGATTTCATGGAATTAAAAAATTCTATAGATTCTTTCACACAAAATCCCATCCCACTAACTCGAAATTTCTCATTTTTTGAGTATTTAGTGTTTTTCAAAGACAACCAGATTCTGACCAAAAATTAAAAAAAAATAAATACAATTTAAACTTAAGAGGCTTCTGAATAAGGCATAAATTAAAAAAAAAGTTTTGTTTTATCGTTCAAGTCGATTGAGTTAAACAAGATCATGCATTGAAATTAAAACCTTTTTAAAGCCTGTTAAAGGGATAAGGAGGTTGTAAAAAATGTTGCCACCCACCCCTCAAGTGTGCCTGGTAAAAGGATAAGGAGGTTGTAAAAAATGTAGCCACCCACCCCTCAAGTGTGCCTAGTAAAGGGATAAGGAGGTTGTAAAAAAATGTTGCCACCCACCCCTCAAGTGTGCCTGGTAAAGGGATAAGGAGGTTGTAAAAAATGTTGCCACCCACCCCTCAAGTGTGCCTGGTAAAAGGATAAGGAGGTTGTAAAAAATGTAGCCACCCACCCCTCAAGTGTGCCTAGTAAAGGGATAAGGAGGTTGTAAAAAAATGTTGCCACCCACCCCTCAAGTGTGCCTGGTAAAAGGATAAGGAGGTTGTAAAAAATGTAGCCACCCACCCCTCAAGTGTGCCTAGTAAAGGGATAAGGAGGTTGTAAAAAAATGTTGCCACCCACCCCTCAAGTGTGCCTGGTAAAGGGATAAGGAGGTTGTAAAAAATGTTGCCACCCACCCCTCAAGTGTGCCTGTTAAAGGGATAAGGAGGTTGTAAAAAATGTTGCCACCCACCCCTCAAGTGTGCCTGTTAAAGGGATAAGGAGGTTGTAAAAAAATGTTGCCACCCACCCCTCAAGTGTGCCTGGTAAAGGGATAAGGAGGTTGTAAAAAAATGTTGCCACCCACCCCTCAAGTGTGCCTGGTAAGGCAAAAGAATAAAACTATTAAATCTTGCCAAATATCAATAGTTAAAACTTATACAATTCCAAATAAACGATAATTTTATATTTTGTTTAAAATGTAATTAGGTGTATAGTGCACATTTAAGCATGTACACATTTCACATAATTATTCTGTGTATCTTGATTCAGAAATCTATTTAAAAATAAATGATAGAATACTCTGTGTATGGCTGGTTATGATTTATTATGAGACAGATTTTAATTTCCTAGACAATAATTATACCAAAAAATGATAATCCAAACTCAGATTCTTGTAATGGTTTATTGCAATCTTCTGCAAGTCTTGGCAATATTCTGATAACAATTTCCGAGAATAATAAAGCATACAGACGCTACGTTATGGTTACTATATAAGGTATTTTGCCGCAGATTGAAAATCGAGATATATACGGCAACAGTTACTTTCTTTCTTGTGTCCTGAGTTTCATAGCATAATCGTTGTCTGGAAATAATTGATTTCTGTATTAAAAGGAGATATCTGGAATTCGCTTTTAGATTGTAGAGGATTATACAATAATGTTATTTGTGACAACTTTTGTGTCTTGTAAAATTCAATGAGCTTTATTGTTAATAAAAAGGATAAATATTTTTCTGTATTGGAAATAATGACTTTCTGTCAAAGGATTAAATGTACAGATGGAAATTGTGATTTTTGAGCAAAAAAATAAATGTACCAAAGGAATCAGTGACTTTCAAACAAATAAATATATGTTGAAATTTGTTCATAGGAAATAGTGATTATAAGGGCATAATGAAATAAGGTTCAAAAAGATTTGGTGATTTTATTTGTCAATTTGAAATAATGGCTTAATGCAATTGTGAATGAATTCCTTAAAAGGAGTAAGTGTCTTTTTAAGCAAATTAATAAATGTCAGACAGGAACGAGTGACTTTAAGCAAATGAATAAATGTCCATTTTTAGAGGACCATCCTGACTTATTTTTGGCGGCTATATGTATTTTGTTTTGTGTGTATACTGTATATTACGGACTTTACAGCCTTCTACTGTTTTTGGCAAATTTTGCATCTAAATGTAAGTACATGTATTTTGCTTGATTGAAAAAGCTCAACATGTTCATTTAACATGTGATTTATTGAAGACATGAGTCTTGTTTAAACGATATAAAATTATTCTAGTTGTATAAATGAAATAGACAATCTTAAAAGGAATACTATACAAGCTGTTTGTGAAATAAGTAAAAGCATGCAAGCCCTGTGCTGGTTAAATTTTTTGAAGATTTGCTGAAATTCTGGATTTTATATACCAGCTGGGTTTCTTAAAAAATAGTGCCATTTAGCAATTAAGGAAGAATTCTGGCGTGTGTTCAAAAAGTTGTATTTCAATGACAGTAAAACATAATGATAAACATAGAATAAAAAAGAAATTATACGTGATTCAAAGCCCTTGCATTTTGCAGTAATAGAGATACTTAATTTACCAAAGAGGTTAAATAGAAACTCGTATCCATTTTTGAAATGCTATTTTCATGCCTCATGGTAATCAATTAATGTTAAGATTCTGTATGTTTATTCAGCATACAAATTCGTGTGGTCTTCCATGGTTGTGATTCTGTCTGTTTATCCAACATAACTTTATGTGATCTCCCAAGGTTAAAATATTATGCAAACTCAGCAAGGGAAAAGAAATTTAAAACTTGTCTTATCAAATTCCTCATTATTGTTATGCATGACCACCCAGGCTTGAGTTTTATAAAGAAATCTGATCTTCATATTTTGAAGTGTGTTAAACAGCAAGTTTATTTCTACTTGAATTCTTTCTAAATAACTCAGTTATTTTCTATGTGAACTTGAATACATTTTGGATAATCATCATAAGGTAAAGATGCTTTGTCAAGATTTTGATATATTCTGATATCAGTTTATTAACCTGTCTCTGTGTAGGTTTTGGGTTGTTTTAGCTGAATTTGTTGGTGAATCCCCTTTTGGAACCAATTAATGACTTGGCGGTCATATTTGTCTAGAGCTTTCTAAATGATTTAAATCTGAAAGGCGGAGACATGAGTGCTAACAATAGATAAATCTCAGCTTTAGCAAATCATTGCAAGCACTATATATTTTACCAGTGCTTGGGTTGCTGGCTTTTTCTAATAATTTAATCAATCATTTATTGTTTCCTACACAAACATTACAGGAAAAAGTTTAGCAAATTGAACACAGCTCATTTAGTTTTGTAATATGATATTTTGTAACAAGTGCTACATTAAATAGAACTCTTATGTTGTCTCAAAAACTGCTTACTCTGCGAAATAATATCCTTCATGGATTATTTATTTATCTTGTAGGCGTATGATTATGTAAGGGCCTGAAACAATCCCCTGACAATTGAAATTTGGTGATTATTGCCACAATCATGTCCTTGGATGTATGTTGAATGGGCAAGGGAGGTAATTTTATGATGTTGTTTTCTGCTGTATTGATTTCTGTAGACTGGTTACATGAATTGGACAAATATTTGGGAGAATATCTCAGAGGGGAGTCTTAAAATAGTGTCAGGCTGTGTGTGTGGGGAGGTGGGTTTTTTCGGCCATTTTTATAGCCAATAATGCTTACTTGGCTATGTTCCAAATGCCAAAAAGTATGGGGTTTTTCCCCAAATGTTGAATTTAAATCTTTTTTTTACTTTTTTGAAAGCTGTAGTTTAATGTTGTATAAGTTATAAAAGCCCACAATTAAATGGTTTAAGATATTATTTGAGTATATTCAACTTACATAGAAGTATTTATCAAAAAAATCCCAATTGTGTTAAAAAAACATTGTGAAACTACCAATTTCCAAGGGTATATGGTCATATTTCTTTAGGTAAAAAAACATTATTTCTGTATGATAACTAAGTCCTTAGGGTGTTAGGGTTAGGGATAGAAACTACATATTTGTAAATCAAATGTTTTTTACCTATTGAACATTTTTCAGCGCCTAGTGCAGAATTCTTCACTATATAGCATTTCAGAATTTCAATACTATATTGTTGATGTTATAGCTTAAAGAACTCTCATAGTATAGGGTGGTTCCTTTTTCAGGCTTTTGTTTCCTTTATTGTAAAGATATCTGAATAAATGTCACAGTAACATGTGTTGTTATTAAAGTAAAGCCCACCAGTCTATAATGAAAATACTAAGGGCACCAGTCTATAATGATATTATCTCCTGCATATTACTCACAATCTCTGGCTGGGCTCCAGCAAGGCTGTTTTTGCTGGGATATTTCAGCATCCTAGCTGCTTCATATTCCAATATTCTAAGTAGAGCATCCATCTTGGTTTTTCAAGTCACCAGTGATCCCATTATAATTTGTGTTTTTCAAGGTAATCAAAAGTTAGTGCACATTGCATAGTTGTGATGATGTTTATTTTAGCTTGTGGATTTTGTTTAATTTGATGGAGATTTTAGTTCAATAAGGGATTTGCCGATGAAAGTGTACAGTGAATTTCAAAGGGTGGATTATTACTGGAAGCCATCTTGAATATTAAGTATATTCTGTCTGTAGCTTTACACAGATGTTTTGAAGTGAATACGTTTCTTTTTTACTTTCATCATTTCAATATAAAGTTTATTTCATGCATATGTTGATAGCGTTTGATTGTTGCAATTAATTTAAGCGTATTTGACTTCAGCACTTGTGACCGCTTTGGTCAAAATAAGCAGAAGTCCACAAGCCAGTGCACTAGCGAAACGCTTTCCAGACTTGCTTAAATTCTGATATATGTTTATTTAATGAGGGCTTGTTATGAACTTTGATACCAAGCACTGGAGTATTTGTTCATCCAAAAGTCCTAATTTCGATGAATGGATCATTGCTTTAAACACTATGCAAAGGCAAATAAAGGTATCAAAGTCAGTGACTTGAACTGCAAAAAAAGCAATGTAAGAACTATTCAGTGCCTGTACTACTGTAGTTTTTAAGCTATGTTTTCAGGGGTTATTTAGTCATAGAGATAAACGAGACATGGAAGTGAATGTCATTATTATTATTATTAACTATAATTATTATTATTATAAACGTTAAAAAAACTATTGAATTGGAGAGTATTAATTAGTTTTGGGCCTACTGGTGATTTCTGCTTAGGAAATGGATGTAAAAAATGTATACAGTTGAACTACATGTTAATTCAGTATTATAAGATTGATATTGATGTAATCATTGCAACTCCCAAAAGCAAAAAGCAACATTGATAACGATCATCTGGATGGCCAAGTAATCAGTTAAGTGCTGCTTAATGAATAAATCATACACAAATATCACAAATACCCTCAGTTATGACAAGCAGATGTTTTAAAGATGATGCATTGATTACTCTATCCATGACTGGGTAGTCTGGCATATAGATTGCTAGACTGGCGACCAGCAATGACTATGTAGCCTGATATTTAAATGCTAGACTGGCTACCAGTTTACTGATCAAATGAGTCGGTTGTCTGGTTAGAATTTCTTTTGCTAGAAGCTGTTGATAATGATGCATAGCTAGCTCTACCAAAGGAAGAATTTGTTTTGCTAGACTGGTGACCAGCTGTTAGTTATGATTCAGTGTTTAGTTACTCAACATTCAAGGTATTGAAATGAAATTTGGTATACATGTTACCCATGACAATACACATCTTAGCAAGGCCCACAACTCTGGCTTTAATAGTTTTTGAGTATAGTTTTTGAGTAATGTCCCTTGATTGACTGAAAAATAAAGATGTGCCTTCGCATCTGCTTTAGGTGCTTTTAAAATTGAAATAGTTATTTATTTGTAAATGTTTGTAACATATTTTCAGTAAAGCGGCACAATGACAGAGGTTCAGCCTCGAGAGATAAAGATTCTCGAAACTGCTGAGGACATCCAGCAGCGACGAGATGAAGTTCTTGGACGATATTCAGCCTTCAAGCAGGCGATATCAGACAGAAGGAACAAACTTGAAGACTCCAGAAGGTACCCGAAAACATAGGCATTGTTGAAACACTTTGAGAGATCATATAATAATATACTTCTGGGTCTGAGATCTTGAAACTATTGAAGTCTGTTGAAACACAATTACGCTAAGCTCACTATTTTTGTTCTTCTATCATTTGGGATTTATTTTACTTTTTCAACTGTTATTTTTGTTAAATCTGTCTGATAATCATGAAAAAAACTCTTTTTTATCAAAATCAGGTTAAAGTAAGAAATATTGATTAACAAAATAAGCTACATAAGTCTGCATAACTTTAATGTTTCGAGAAATCAGGGCCAGGGATGTGATTTGTCAAGAGATTTCCGCTGATCTGATGGCTCCAGGAACAAAAAAACAAGATGAATAAAAAAAAACTGGTTGCTTATAGTTATTACTTTATTTGTTTTAAGTATTGACGCTCTAGTTTGCTTAATATTTGGCAAGAGGGGAGCCCTAAAAAGGGCTTCTTAAAAGCTAGTTTTACTTCTGCTGTAAGTTACATGACCCCAATTTGGAGCCTGAAGCACCCCCGAAAGTCATTTCCAAAATGGTTTCAGCCCTTCAGCAATGAGGTCATTCACATCACTGTGTATTTATAAGCCATTGCACAATATATTCTTAAACTCTTCCTATATTTGCACGTATTTTCCAGGTACCAATACTTCAAGAGAGATGCGGATGAGCTTGAAAGCTGGATCATTGAAAAACTGCAGACAGCCTCGGACGAGAGCTACAAAGATCCAACCAACCTCCAGGTAAAAGACAATAACGACAAAAACTGAGACTTTTATGGGATATTTCTTTATTTTCGTAATAGAGTACTTTACCACATTTAGATGATATTGTCATGTTTGAGATTTTTTGGTCGTATATAAGATTGTTTTGCCATGTTTAAAGTATTTGAGTTATATTGAAGACGTGGTTCTCAGGTTCTAGGTATTTTTACTGTAATAAAATATTTTTTGCCATATTTGAGGTTTTTTCATTATCATGCATATTGCTGTTTTAAGTTTTTTTTTGTGCATTATTTATATTTCGTACAATTGTTGGCCACATATAGAAGATGTTTGCTATATTAAAAAAAAACATTCTGCTATGCTTGTCATTATTTACATGATTGATGTAATTTTGTCATATTTAAAAAGTGAATTTAAGTATTATTTACCATATTTAAGGTGTTCTTTGGCCATAAATAAGCAGATTTTGGTACCTGTATTTTTCAATATCTACAGGCCAAGATCCAGAAGCACCAGGCTTTTGAGGCCGAGGTTGCAGCTCACGCTAACGCCATTGTAACACTTGACAACACAGGCACAGAGATGATCGACCAGGAACACTTTGCCTCTGAAATCATCAGGGTATGTTGAATATTGTGATCAGTGATAAAATTTCTTAAGTTTTGAATATCGTAGCTTGAAGATTCTTGTGGTGGTCAAATAGGAACATTTGGTAAGACAAAGTTTATTCAAGTTCTGTTTTTGATAATAGTGCAGAACTGTTATACAGAATGTCTACGAGTGAAGTGATGGTTATGAGCCCATTTCTAGTTAAAGGATTTTCGAACTTGCTCAATTTTTGTATTAAATAGCAGGGCTCGTAAGAAAACTTTATATGACTCAGTAGTGTAAAACTTACAGCTTGTTTATCCAAATGTTTTAATGTTGCTGACTGTATTGGGAATGCATTTTCTTTCTTGTTTGTTCAATGAACATCAGCTATGATTTTTAAAAGCCTCTGATTTTACTTAGTGAAATTGTTAATAGAAATGAGCCACGCATAGTTATAAAATATGAAGCTTTTTTACACATTTATGATCATATATTTTGTTTTGGTTAACAAACCTTTGTTTCTAAACAACCCATTTGTCCATTACAGGAGCGCCTTGATGAGCTTCACCGTCTTTGGGAGCTGCTTCTCTCAAAACTGAAGGACAAGGGACTTAAACTCCAACAAGCCTTAAAACTGGTCCAGTTTATGAGAGAATGTAACGAGGTCATGTTCTGGATCCATGACAGGGTGAGTTTCAAGTGTGGTTTGCCATCTGGTTTTGGTCTTTTTATAAAGGTGGTAAGAATGGATAGTTAGTATGTGCAGGGTAACCCCTTTTAACAGGGAATACTTACTGTTCCATATTAAAATCACACACCAATATTCATCGATGTAAACATTATAAGCTCATTTGATGTTCATAGATAAAACTCTCTGAACTTTGGCGGTTTTTGCAGAGCGGCAGCATCATGCAAATTTTGCCATTTTTCATAAAAATGTTGAAAATACTCGTATGAAACTTGGTACACATGTTGCAGAAGACGATGAGTTATGCCTCTTTTTCGACTAAACAAGCAAAATACTTTGACATTGGGGCCACAGCATTCTTGCAATATCTTACGCATTTAATCTTACAATTCAGGAGGCGTTTGTAACATCAGAGGAGTTTGGACAAGATCTTGAACACGTAGAGGTCTTACAGAAGAAGTTTGACGAGTTCCAGAAAGATCTGCAGAACCATGAAGATAAGGTGAGATATGTTGTATTTTGATTGAGAATTCAAATAGTTTACAACGTCACTTTTTCACAGATGGCATTCTAGTTGAACACACCGTTTAAACTACAGCTAAAAGATGGTCACACTGATGCACAAGATAGACTTGTCTGGAACTTGACATTTTTACTTCACTATACAGAGGGGAATGAAGTGAACAAGCTATCATAGCAGTATAATTTAAAAATAGTTAGCTGCTAGAAGATGGCCACCCAGATGAGAAAATGTTAATTCAGTAATGTGAAGAGATAATTAAGTCTGAAATACAAAACATATCCTCGTCTGAAACACTGACTTAATATTTCTACTTAACTATTCACAGGTGACAGAAGTAAACACACTCTCCCATCAACTGCTCGAAGACGGCCACCCAGACGAGGACACCATCAACCAGAAGAGAGACGAGGTGAATGAAGCTTGGGCTCGTCTGAAACAGCTCTCCCTTCTCAGACAGGAGAGGCTTTTCGGGGCGCATGAGATTCAGAGATTTAACAGGTAATGAATTGTAATGGTCCGAAAGGGTTCTTTGATAGATGTTTTTTATTGTAAAGATATGTATATTGATTTGTGTTGGTGTCTCATTGGTTGTTTTATAGTTTATCAGTGAAAACTGTATAATTATGTTAAAATAAATAACTACAGCATTGATACGCAAACATGGTGTGCATGTACCTAAATGATGGACAAAGTTGCCAATAATTTTATTAATGCTTATTTAACCTAACTCTAAGAATATTTTGTATTTTTAATTAAGTTTTAAGTATTTCCAAATAGTCTTTGAACAATTCCATAAAAATCACTAAAAATTCCATCTGTTGTAATATCAGGGATGCGGATGAGACAATCTCTTGGATTATGGAGAAGGATGCCATCCTTTCGACTGATGATTACGGACGAGACTTGGCGAGCGTTCAGGCTCTCCGCAGAAAACATGAGGGCGTTGAACGTGATTTGGCTGCTCTCAATGAAAAGGTGTGAAGTATTTGTAGTTGTCATCAAATTGAAAGAGATAGAATATTGTTGACTCATGTAAGTGGACATAAATAAGTGATACTGGTGATGTTGGTGTACAAATGATATTTCTGTATTTAAATTTACTGCATTTATCAAAAAGAATTTTCGTCTGTGAATCAAAATATATATTTTTCTTTTTGCTACTTTGCAGTTATTGTTTTCTAGCCAACCACCCTGAAAATGAAAAAAATACAAAACAAAATTTACAGTTAAGTGCATGTAAAATAATATGTCATTCTCCACAATTATTTCACAGGTGTCAGCCTTAGGTGCAGAATCCAAGCGTCTCGAGGACATTCATCCGGATCATGCAGAAGCTATTGACACAAAGCAGAGTGAGATCGAAGATAACTGGAGAAGGCTGAAGAACAAGGTTTGGATTTTCTGATATTTGAATATTCAATTGCACTTAATTAGTTGACTCATAAGTGGCTTTTTCTATTGCTTAAGACATACTGACAATGTTAAGTTGCTTTTCTATTTAAAAAAAATCAAAGCATAAATTATGGACTGGTAATATGGTCTCTTCTTTTCTTGATTTAAGCTTGACTTATTATAAACATGATGTTCTTGTTAACAGGGAGCAGAGAGAAAGTCCCGTCTTGATGACTCATACAACCTTCATCGATTCTTGGCTGATTTCCGCGACCTTGTCTCCTGGATTCATGATATGAAGGCAATCATATCTGCGGATGATCTTGCTAAAGATGTAGCAGGTGCTGAGGCCCTTTTGGAGCGACACCAGGAACATAAGGTGAATATTGGGTCTCAAGTTGTGTTGTGTGTCTCAGGTCTTACTTTGTGTCCTGGGTCTGAAATTGTTTATTGTTTTCAGAGTCTTAAATTGTGTCCTGGGTCTTAAATTTTGCTGTGCTCCCTGGTCTTAAAAGAGTGTTGCTGGTTAAATTGTGTCCTGAGACATGGGTCTTAAATTGTTCTGTAAGTCCCATGATCTTTAAATGTGTCCAGGATCTTGTTTCAAGACTCTTATCTTGTGTCCAGGGTCTTAAATTGTGTCCAAATGCTTGGTTGCTAAGCTGTTTTGATGTCTGTTAAAAGATTATTAATATTTCTATCATCTTCATGAACAGATATTTTGTAACATAAGTGGTAAAAAACAGCACAGTCTTAGCTTGCCAGAGTTTTGTCATAGCCTAGGTGTTGTTGTTGGGGTCATTGGCTTCATTGTTGTCTTGCAAAATCTTTAGCCATAGAAAAACACTCAATAGATTTAAATCAAACTTGTATATAACGCTTGTAGCCAGACAAAAATATGCGCAAATTTAGCAAGGCCCAAAACACAGGCTTGAGAAATTGTTTATGCCCCTTTTTGGACTGAAAACCCCCAAACAACAACAATGAATGATGGCTGCCCGCCACTCTTATTTATGTTGAAGAAGCTTCTGTATTATATTTAGTGCTTTACCTTGTGTGCAATTATTGAATAATCTGACCAACGGAATATATATTGCAAACTAACATTATATCATCCTCTACTTCAGGGAGAGATTGATGCTCGTGAAGACAGTTATCGCTCGGCCATGGAGGCTGGAAACAGGCTCGTTGAAACTGACCACTATGCTGCCGATGAAGTCAGGGAAAAGGTAAGATAACACTAATTGTATGATTGATTATGTTATCCTATTATTGTAATAAGGCTCCCAATTTAAAAATGAAAAACCTATAAATGCAAACATGATTTAGTTGAAATTATATTGATTGAACAATACATTGATTATTTCTTCCCTTGACAGCTTCAGACCCTTTCCTCTGAGAAGAACAGCCTTCATGAACTCTGGGAAGAGCGCCGAATCCTGTATGAACAGTGTATGGACCTTCAACTGTTCATTAGGGACACCGAGCAAGCTGATGCCTGGATGACCAAGCAGGAGGTATGTAGGACAAAGTGGAGATTTTTTTCTCTTTTCCTGTAGTCTTGTATAGTGTGAATATAGAAAACCTCTCCCTCAGGTAACAAGTTTGATACTTTGAGGTCTCCCCTTAGCTTTATTCATTTGGACAGACATCTTGTTTGGCTGTAACATAAGTCATATAACTATGAGTATTCCCTGATCCTGTTCAATTATATCATCATATGCTTTATTCAAATATAATTCAATTCAATACAATTCTTTTTTATTTCAGGCCTTCTTGGCTAATGAAGACCTAGGGGATTCTCTGGACTCAGTTGAGGCCCTGTTCAAGAAACACGACGACTTTGAGAAATCTCTTGCCGCACAGGAAGAGAAGATTAAGGCCCTCGATGAGTTCGCAACCAAGCTGATTGAGAATGAACACTATGCTGCTGATGATGTTGCTGCACGTAGAGACCAGGTGAGGCTTTGCTTTGTAGTGTGGTTTTGATACACACTGTTCAGATGTTGGATAAAAGAAAATAATAAAAATTGTTTAAATGTCGGGCTTGGAAGAAGTTTTTTACTCCCGACAAAAATGAAATTAAAGTCCAATAATTAAAAGATGTGAGACAATTTTGAGATTAAAATGTACACTTTGTATAAAGATAAGCTTATGTAACATATCAATGGATGCAATTTTATTGTATTTACTGACAGTTTCTGAGACTATGTAACCATCATAATATATACATTTCAGTTGCTGACACGTCGTAACCGACTATACGAAACATCTCATCAGAGGCGCCAGCTTTTGGAGGAATCATACAAGTTCCAGACCTTTCAGCGAGATTGTGATGAAACCAAGAGCTGGATCAATGAAAAACTGAAGACAGCTTCTGATGAGAACTACTTGGTGAGGCCGCTTTGACTCTTTATAGGCTGATTGTTCAGAATTTTAACAAACTTGTTTACAGCATCGTTGTTAACTTTTAAATCTTTACTGCTCTGGAAGTTTAATAGATACACTGGTATTCTGCCAGTGGTCGAAATTAGCACAAGCCCGCAAGCCCTTCACTGCTAAAATGTCTTCCGGGCTTGCTCAAATTCTGAATTTTATATAGCAGGGCTTGTTCAAAAATATGATTCCATGCAATAGTATAAGAATTCGGGCTTGTTCAACCGAAAGTCTAATTTCGATGACTGGTCTGCAGTATTTCTAACAAAATTTGTGATAACTGTTTCAACTGTACTTGTGTTTTGAAATAGCACATCATCATATATTTTACGTTTAAATGTTAACAAAGACCTTGTTAATCATGTTGTTAACCTTAAGAAAGTTCCGAAAAATGGGCCCATAACACAGTATGTGTCTCACCAATGAATTTTAAGCCCAAAAGTTGATTTTTTTGGCCGAAAAAATGTGATTTTGAATATTATGCTTTAATGCATTCGACAGCTTAAAAAATGTGTTATTTAATAATTTCAAAATTATGATCATTGCCTGCTTTTGAGAGAAATATGTAATACCTGGAAAATGTAAATTTCAGGACCCAACAAACCTCCAGACTAAAGTCCAGAAACATCAGAACTTTGAAGCAGAAATTGAAGCCAACAAAAACAGGATTGAGGCTATACAAACCTCTGGGGAACAACTACTGGCGGAAGAGCACTATGCCTCTGATATCATCAGGTTTGTGAAATTGGGGTGAAGTAGACTTTGAAAAAAATAGGGGTGAATTAAAATTTGACAAAAAATAGGGCTTGCATTGGGTATATATGTATAAAAAGAAAAGAAAGTATAAAGCATGTAAAGAAATAAGCTAACAGTACATAAGAGAACTGCTATGCCTCTGACACCAAGTGGTTTGTGAAATAATGGGGTGGAGAAGCTAATGGAAAGATTGTTTCAAGACATACATGCTGACTTGATAAGGAAGGGAAACTTTATTATAATTATTTATTGATAATATTGATGTTCCAAGTAAACAAAAAAGAATGCCAAATAAGTTTGAAGTATTTAAATGTCCACCTTGATTCAAGGGAGAGAACTGATGAAATCATGGAGATGTGGGGGAACCTGCAAAAGCAGACCGAGTTCAAGGGAAATAAGCTGACTGAGGCTAGCCAGCAGCAACAGTTCAACAGGAATGTCGAGGACATTGAATCATGGCTGTCTGACATTGAGGGGCAACTCATGTCCGAGGATTACGGCAAGGTGAGAAATTGGGGAGTGTAGTAACTTTTGATCAATCTTCATTTTTTGTCATTTGTTATATGAATGGGATTGAATCCTGGGTATTTGACATGAAAAATAATCTTATAATTAGGATTTCAGCAAGGGAAGAAGTTTTTTTAAGTTTAGAGCAACTTAAGGAGTTAAGGCAAGGTGAAATTTGACAGTGGTGTTACATTTGATCAAAGTTACGACTGATGAGTTTAATTTTTATTGGACTAAAGGCATGAAGTAAAGGCTGTTAGACATTTCAGGGAAATTTATAATGTCTGATGATTATTCAAATTAAGTGAACATTATTTATTTTGATGAAAAATGTCACTAAAAGATCAATATAAAAAAAAATGCTGAGAATTTGCATGTATAGAAAGGAAGGACAGGCACAGAAAATAAATTTAAAGAGATTTTTGTTGCTGACAGAAATGTCTGTTTTTGTTGCAATAACTGTTTATAGCGTATGGCTTCAGTTTTTTGAGTTTGAGTTTTCCGCTTTGTTGAATCAAATAGTCTTGTTAGCATTTGCAATTGTTGCATGAAAGGAGGCCGAGTGTTCAGAACTGTGTTACAGTTAACAACGTTGTTAACACCATTATTGTTCACTTTCAAACAGTTACTGCTCCTGAAATTGGATACTGTGTGATCTGCTGAACTTTTATCAAGATTTACTTGTTTGTATATAAATATGTGAGCATATCATGAAATATATTACGTTTAAAAGTTCACAACTATGTTGTTAATCATGTTGTTAACTTTAACAAAGTTCTGAACGATTGATCCAGTATGTATTGAAACTATTTAAAGTATTTCTAAGGTGTAAACTTTAGTATAGTTTGTACATTTGTTGCATGAACATATTGTATTGTAATTATATATAGTTTTTCTTAAGTGTAAAATTGTTCACTTGTACTGTGAAAGTGACATTAATAGGTAATGGTTGCTGTGTCTATGTTCTTTAAATAATGATTACAAAATCAAGGTGAACAAATTTACACAGTTATATCTTTCATTAAGTCCAAATGTTCTGTCTTACAATCAAGCATTCCTGTGCTTTATTTTCATGGTGTAATTGTTTCCATTTTCGACAAGTAGTTAAATACCCTGAACCCGAAAATTATTTATATATTGTGCAAACTTAGAAGCCCATTTTAGTGTGTACTACTTTTAAATGCATGAACTAAAATTCTTTGACAGAACATTTCATTATATGTCATGTTGTTATTTACAATGTAATCTTTTACATGCATGCTGTTTGTTTCATGTATATATATTTACTTTTTGTTATTTTCTGTGGTTGATTTATTTAGCTTTTGAGGCGTCAAGTAAGTTTTTCAATCTCGCTTTGCGTGTGCTTTACCTTTTTTGCTTGTATTTTAAAGAAAAGAGTCCTGATATTGTCATAGTCCTTGTGATGTCGGTGTCGTTGAGTAAAAACTAAAATCATGGCTCAAAAACTCATTAAAATGAACATGAAACTTGGTACCAATGATCGCACATGTATAGCAAGACCCATAACCCTGGCTAAAATTGTTCAGGTTTTCCCCTCGTTAGACTGGGGACACCCAACAACTGCAGACGAGCATTAGCATTTTTTTTGTGGTGCTCTTGTAAGTCTTGCCTCACTATTCCTTTTGACCTCATGTGTTATGAAGCTTGCGGAGTTTAGGTAGAAATTGTCATGCTAAGATGACACCTTAGATCACTAAGATTAAAAACTAAACCCTGTGTAATTGAATATAGGAAGGCTTTGGTGATTTTGCTGTTTACTTTAAGTTTCCATTAAAAAATATGATTCTTTGATAACATCAACGTTTAGGAATACATCTGACTTCTTAAAAACCAAAAATATGTTATGAGAAGGCTAATGAAACTGTCTTGCTTTCAATCATCAATACTACATATTACAATCCACCCTGTTAATAAAGTTTGTATTAATTATTATTCAATGGTTTTCCATCCATCCCAGTGAATCTGCAATATTTTCCCTGTACATTTTTCACTGTAACATACACTTGTATATTTTCACAGCAAGCCCCAACCCCCTTTTTTATAAAATGTTGTTTCTGTCTTTTAAAGTTAATTACTTGAACATTCTATGATGTAACTGATTGATATACTAATACTTTTTAGCATTCTTAATTGATTTTGCTCATTCTGAAAAAGAATTTGCTATTGAAAGGTTCAATTTTATACTTTGTACATGTTATTGATAGGGGTGTATCGTTTTTTGAAGATTAAACTTTCTCACAATCTTTCTCTTAATCAATTTATTTTAATTATCCTTAAATATGATTGGCTTTGCCTGCATGTAAGCTTCAACCTTTATAAATTGCTTTCATGTTTACCACTCTTTATTAATGGAAGTGTGTTTTGTCTCTGCTTAGGTTCTTAAAAAGTAGGGGTGACATTAGAAATGATAAAAACAGTTGTGATTGTATTTTTGGTATCAGATTTATAGGGTGAGTAGCTTCACTTAAATAATTGTGTGTGCAATTTATTTGCCAGTAAAGATGTTATATAACAATGCTTAGGCCGGTTTTCTATGTGTCAGCCATTAGCATCAGGATTACATGTTTGGTGGTGGAAAATAAATTCCATCCAGTGTAATTCAGAAAATCATATATATATTTAAATGGAAATCTTGTCTTGACAGTTTGCCTTTCTGTCATTAATATTTCATGAATTAATTTTTTTAGACTCCTTTTCTTTATGTTCTTCAAACTAATTTTTCCCCGCCCGAAAATTATCCAAGCTGACTAAACTAAGTCTTGTTCTGATGTTTCGCGTATGCATACTGTGGATGCAGGTTCAGAATGCTATTGCTTGCGAATAAAAAACGGCCTTAGTATCAGAGAAATGTGAAGATTGAAGGGAATGACAGTGTATGAGTTTTGATTGTGCTGTTGAACTATGGTGAAGGGAGTTGCTTAAATTTGTGTTCTGACCCCTAAACAACTTTAATGATAGCTATTGATTGAATGAAAAAATATGAGGAGAAAAAAATAGATATTCTATAATCTTTGAAGATTATGTTTCACTGTTTCAGTCTGACTTAACCACATCTGAAATTTGAATTAATCTGAGATTCTTAATTGATTAAATTGTACTAATTAAGTTTTAATGTTGATGGGTTGTCATTTTAGTTTTATTTAGGGGTCTTTGGATAACTTTTTCAAAGGCTAAAATAATGAATTGAGTGACTTGATGTGACTTGATGGATGGTATGTGTTTAACCAGAATATCTTCCAATCAGGGTGCAGGCTAGTTATTTAAATATCTAGCATTTTTGCAGGTTATGGTTTGCTTACATAATTATGAACATATTTTGTCTTCAAAGTGTCTTCTAATACCAGTTTATTTAAAAGGAAAATTTGCATTAGCAAAAAAAATCCAGTCTTCCCTTAAGAATTTGAGACTAGAATTATGAACTTCCTAACCATCAAATGTGGAAGTTTTTCTCTGAATTGTGCTGTCTCCAACGCAACAATTTGTTTAACTATTATGTTAAAAAAATTTAAAACAACTATAGCTTGCCAACTTAACAAATTTGTTTTAGAATAATTCATTTTTCTTCAAGACTGAAAGAAAGTGTGACCATAAACGTAACATTGACACAAGGTTTAGATATAAATTTATATATTTATATATATGTAAACAGTTTGGGAAGTTTTAGCCCATTTCTAGGGAGTGATATAAGACCATTGAAGCTCAGATTTAATACGCAAAAGAAGAAATAACATACACTAATTGGTAAAAATGGACTGATTTATTACATGTTATATGTAACATGCAGTTTTGTTTGTAAACAATGTTTATGTTGAACAGGTAAAACGTAATGTATTTTTTTGGTATAATTACCAAAATATGCGGGAAAAAACACCCCCAAGAGCAGTGTTTTATTTCCCTTTTAGTATTTTTTAAGTCAAACTAATAAAAGAAGTGTCCTACCATTGCCAACACTTACAATCTATATACATACATATTCATAGCAAATATACTCTGTCAATAATTCAAACTAGTACTATTCCGTGCTATAACAGATTTAATATGTGGTTTCAGGACTTGACGAGCGTACAGAATCTGCAGAAGAAACATGCTCTACTGGAGGCTGATGTGGCTGCTCACCAGGTCTGTAATGAATTATTGTAAAATTGATCAATTCTATATTAAGATGGTTTTTTGACTGGTATCATATTTTTACATGCAACATGACAAGAACTAGTTTAAAAGTTTTAAAAAATAAGCTTGATTCTGAGATTAGTGGATTTTCTTTATAGTGAAAACAATTATAAAAAATAATTTGTCCTTTGATTGTTGATGAGCATTGTCCATAGTTTGTGAAGATGCTTGCTTGTCATCCGAAACAGATTGTAAAGATATAAGTATTTAAACAAGAAGAAAACCCTGCCATCCATTCAAGTTTTAGCAGGCTTCCGAGAGAGGAATCGATTTGATTATATGTATGAATGTATGTATATTACCATCCATTTCAACATGTTTGTCAAATGTGATCGTGAGTTTGGACATTTCCTAAATCTTTCCCTGTATGTGGTTTTCAGGACCGTATTGAAGGCATCGCCGTGCAGGCTCAGCAGTTTGTGGACTCTGGACATTTCGACTCTGACAACATTAAGGCGAAACAAACGCAGCTTCTTAAAAGATACAAGGACCTTAAGGTGGGTTTGGGGCTTATTTTAAGGGGTGATATTCTATAAGTTCATATTCTTGCTTACCTGATTCCTGTATCATAGTAGGTAGGCCTTTTTATGATAAGTTTTCTACACTATTGTATGTTTCCAAACTTGAACATAAATGCATGTAACTATTATTATCAACTTTGAAGTAAATTACAATAGATTATTGTTTCAGCGAGTTTGTATTATGAATTCTGGTTACCTTCAAACCAAATTTCATGATTATTAAAAAGTGTTTAAATTTCAAACTGTTAGACCTACTTCCATTCCATTTCTGACAGAATATTTTCAGTTTAATATCAATATCACTTATTTAAAAAAAAAAAAATAAAAAAAAAAAAAATGCCAGTTTCATTATATATTTTCACCTGCCAGTTAAATACAAACATGAATATGAATTAAAACGCAATTTTACGCAGTTGCATTTCAATTTATAGTTTATCTTGAAGATAACCCAGTTTCATGCAATTTTGAATTTTACCTAATCATTTAATTAATATTTTATCCTTTCTCTTAATAGGAGCCCACTGCTGCCCGCCACCAGAAGTTGGAAGATGCTCTGCGTCTTCAGCAGTTCCTTCGAGATGTTGAGGATGAAGAAGATTGGATTAGAGAAAAAGAACCCATCGCCGCTTCTACCAACAGAGGTAGGGCTTGGTTTTTTAAAGGAAATGTTGATAGACAATATGGTTGAGGTTTCTGTAAGGGATAAACAGTTGGGCAGGGTTGGCGATCTCAGAAGATTTTGAAGATGAGGAAGAGTAGTTTCATAGGAGAAGAGGAACAATTGCTTTATCTACCAACAGAGGGATTTGGGGGAGAGTTGGGGTACTTTGAATATAGCACCTTACATTTATATGTAGGACATAATAAACATGTTTATGAAACTAAAGTCAGGGTTAGACACTAACATTTTTCACAAGGTAGTCCCTCGGACTACTGGATCTAAAATCCAGGTAGTCCAGCAAAAATTCTGATAGTCCAAAAAATGCAAGCCTGCAACGGATTCCTTCAGTGTTTTGTTAGACTTCTCCATAAAACATTGTCAGAATAACCCTTTGATTGATCATGTTTCTTATCTGTCTCAATCTTAAAATTTCCACATTCTTCAAAACAATGTTTGACCTTCAATTATAAAACCTTAAAAAGTCTAAAAACCATGCTAAAATACCCCAGAATAAATATCTAAAAACCATGCTAAAATACCCCATAATCTGTCACTTTCAGGAAAATGGTGCAATAAATGAATTGACACCTCGACCGAGATCGTTGCTAAGTTACGGCACAAATGACTATTTGATAATTGATATTGGCATCCTACTATTCAGAAGTCTTTGTTAATCTATTAAAATGACATACAATAATGCTTTAAAAATATAATGAAATTAATTCCCAAAATGTTATTAATTAATTGCGAGTATATAAAGATAAGAGTTGTTATTGGCCCTCACTTCAATGTATAAAATGTTACGACCTTTTGGTGCGAAAATTAACGCACACAATTTTTGGCGTCGTCTGCACTTACACTGAATTAGACATTTTTGAGCAGTATGATTATTTTTTAAGCTGCTCTTCTAAAAGCCAGTTAAAATATTTCACAACCCATACATAATGTTCCTTCTGTCTGCTTTATCAAAACACTGACATTTGACAATACTCTAAACGATAAATAAATAACCAGAAAATCTAAAAATAGTAACAACCATCAAGTTTTTGCTAACATCGTATCTATCAGTGTTTCTGACTGAAAATGCAAGGGATCTAAAAATTCTACCTCATTTTAAACCCAAATCTACCTCCCTGACACAGGCAGACTTTCACGTGTCTGACGATTAAAACACACCATACAGTGCAAAATGTTTTTTCCCTTTCTAAATAAAGACATTCTACAGACTGGTTTAAATATTGATCGAAAGGCTATACGAATTGCGCGCGAAACTCGCTTAACAGTCCAGGTTGTCCGGAACTGCTCGGCCATCCTTGGCAAACTTTAGAATGAGTATTTACCGGTGATACTCGGCTTTTTTTTTAAGTTTTAGCAACATGTTTTACGCAAGTTTAAACGTAATAAATATTTTATGCTCAATTTCCTGATGTCATATTTACTTTTTTCTAGTAGTCCGACGGACTATTGACTTAAAATTTCTTGTAGTCCGAGCACAAAACTGGTAGTCTCGGACTACCGGACTACCGTTAGTGTCGAACCCTGAAAGTATTGAATTCTTTTCAATCATCTGGTATACGTGTAACAACCGAAGTTTACTAACATTCCTTAATAAAATGCAATGCATTTTATTCCAGGTCGTGATCTGATTGGTGTACAAAACCTTATGAAGAAACACCAGGCACTCCAAGCCGAGCTTGCTGGACATGAACCTCGTATCAACAATGTGAGCCAGCAAGGATCCGACATGATAAAGGATGGGCATTTCGCTGCTGATGAGATACAGGGAAAGATAAGCGAGCTAGAAGATAGATGGCAGGCTCTCAAGGTGTGAATTTTGGTTGTTTGAATTGCTTTTCTGTTTGTGCAAAAACAATTTTTTTTTTAGGGTATTAAAGATGTGTGGCAACCTCGTTAGGTACTGGTGTTTGGTTAGATTTTCTTTTAATAATCAGCGCAAATTCATCAGTTACTTAAAGGGTGACTTGCCATGCAATATAAGCTTTCAATTCAATCAAAATTATAAGTTATATAATATGAGAGAGTTTTCGAAATGTTTTACATAATGAATTAGTTTTCTATGAATTCTCTGGTTCCCCCCCACAATTTTGCACAACATTGGCAAAAGAGAGACTTAGAATAAGTTGATATAACTTTCTTTACAATCATTGTAAAAAAAAAAAAAGTTTGAACTATTAAAATTATGTTTATCAAGTATGGGTTTTGGAATAAGTGTGCTTTCATTTACAAACAGAATGATAGTAAAAGTGCCAGTCTGATAAACTGTTGTAAGATTGTTTATGTGATTGGCTTAATATGTTAAAAAACCCTACATTGACTTCAACATTATCACTTTTAACCCTTCCTTCAGGACAAAGCCACCCAGAGAAAGCAGGATCTTGAAGACTCACTCCAGGCCCAGCAGTATTTCGCCGATGCAAATGAGGCTGAGTCATGGATGAGAGAGAAAGAGCCGATCGCCTCAAATACAGACTATGGGAAGGATGAGGACTCGGCGGAGGCGTTGTTGAAGAAACATGAAGCCTTCATGTTGGATCTGGAGGCATACAGGGCTGTGATTGAGAGTCTACATGAGCAGGCTCAAGCATGCAAGGTGAGAAGGGGGTGGGGATTTTGAAATATGAGGGTGTGGTTGGGGGTGTATTTAAAATATTGAATACTGTACTAGTATGCCCTCTTCAATAATATGGTTTTATGTTGGTTCTTGAGGCGTAAGGTATGGTTATCAAGGGTATGTTTGAACATATAGCTCAGGCTTGCAAGGTGAAAAGGGGGTCTGGATTCCTATTTTCGAGAATATGATTACGAATGTATGTTTAATTTTGAAAACACAATTTGTATGCCTTCTTCAATAATAAGAAATGGATTTGTGTTGGATCTGTAGGCATATGGTATTGTTATCTATGGTATGTTTGAACATTTAGCTCAGGCTTTCAAGATTAGAAGGGTTGGGGACAAATATTTAGTGCAAGTGTATGGGGGTACAGTTTCAGTTATGCCATCTTTTTATCCCCCGCCTATGAAATAGGGAGGGGGATATTGAAATGGCGTTGTCCGTCCGTCTTTCCTTCCATCCGTCCTTCCTTCTGTCCGTCCGTCCGTCACCTGCGTTTTCTCAGTAACTAGCCGGTATAATTTCATGAAACTTAAAAAAAATATGAACCACTATACTGGAATGATGCCTGTCCAAAAAAAAAGTCGATTTGTCAATTGTCCTTGGAGTTATTGCCCTTGATTTTTTGAAAAATGCACATTCACAGCCATTTCTCAGTCACTAGCTGGCAGAATTTCATGAAACTTAAAATAAATATGAATTACTATAATGGGATGATGCCTGTTCATTTTTTGTTTGGATTGGTCAATTGTGTTATTGCCCTTGATTTTTTGAAAAACTCTCATTTACAGCCATTTCTCAGTAACTAGTTGGTAGAAATTCTTGAAACTTGAAATAAATATGAACCAACATACTGCGATGATGCCTGTTTATTTATATTTTGGATTGTGTAATTTCTATATGAGTTATTTGCCCTTGATTTATTAAAAGATCCATGTTTGCAGCCTTTTTTTATGCAACTAGCTGGTAGAATTTCATGACACTTTGAATAAATAAGAACCAACATACTGTGATGATGCCTGTCTATTTTTCTTTTGGATTGGTAAATGTTCCTTAGAGTTATTGCCCTTGATTTAATAAAAAATCATTGTTTGCAGCCGTTTCTCAGTAAAACCAATGTGCTTATTTTATTTTTTCTGAGATTTTTTTTAACCTTCAAGCACAAACAAGCCATCAAGCACAAACAAGCCAATGTTGGCGGGGGATATCTTTTCACTGAAAATGCTGGTTTTTTAACTCTTATCAACCAGTACAGATATGTTTAATTTCAGTGTTAGGCTCTTAAACTTCTCCCATCCCAGCTTAAATGAGGCTTTGCTTGTCACTTTATTTAAAATATACTATGGTAAAAAATTGCAATTTTAGGTATTTGTCACTCTTACCAAAATCAAAAGGCTATAGCACATTTCAAAATGTGAGAAAAAAACAACAGTTATTGATGTTGCTTTAAATGTAATCATCATAGATGTAGACATTTTTTATGTTTTTAAATCATGATTCTTCTTACAGCAACAAGAGGCCCCAGTAATTGATGACCTGGGAACAGAGAAGGTTATGGCCTTGTATGACTACACGGAGAAATCCCCTAGAGAAACCTCCATGAAGAAGGGGGACGTCCTTACGCTGCTGAATAGCACCAACAAGGTAATGTTGTCTATTATTGCTGTTAAGGGTACAAGATATAATGGCTTTGGAAGAAAATGTCAAAGTGCATTGACATGCACTGGAAAAGGCTTTGTTTTTATAACTTTCAAAACCTCAATTCTCTTCAGTTTCTATGAACAAATCAACTAGAAAATAAAAACATGAAGTATAATGACAACTGTGATAGCATGGCCTGGTGTTGGATGCAGTTTGTCTTTCAGAAACAAAAACATGAAAATAATAGTAACAAGAACATGAAAATCATAGTAACAAACAACAATATTCCCTTTAGGACTGGTGGAAAGTTGAGGTGAATGACCGCCAGGGATTCGTGCCAGCCGCCTATGTGAAGAAACTGGACCCCAGCCTCTCAGCCAGCCGTAACAACCTGATGGATGAGTTCACCATCTCTGTACGCCAGAACCAGATTGAGACTCAGTGAGTGATTCTTTCTGTTGTAGTTTGTTTTGTGAATAAGTGAGGCATTGTCTGAACACAGTTGTATGGTCAGCAAAGAGTTTCAAATGTATACTTGCCATCCAGATATGTCTGAACCAGATGACGGGAAGTTAGCAAATGTTACCATAGGTCAATGACTAACAAACCTAGCATTTGGATATCATTATATCCATCAGATCTTATTGAAAGTTTATGCAAACATGCAACACATTGCAAACAATTTAAGGATTCTGCAAGGAGTTCCATGATGTGCAGTTTTGTTTTGACTTGAGGTGAGGTATGCCAGCCTGCTATATCTAGGTAGCCAGCAATGGGAGAAGATCCAGGAATCGTGCAAAGCTCATTAGGCTGATTAAGGTCTTCGGCTTATTGAAGAAGACGGATATTTTACATTGCCCACTTTTCTCTTGCTAGATACGCCAACTTGCTTGATCTGGGTAACCAGAGACGTGAGAAGATCCAGGAATCCTGCAAAGCCTACCAACTGGTACGTGAGGCCGCGGAACTAGCCGCTTGGATTACGGAGAAAGAAAACATTATGGTCGCTGAAGATGTTGGGGATGATTTGGAACAGGTCGAAGAGATGCAGAAGAAGTTTGATGACTTTAGAAAGGTAAGTCCACCCTTTTGAACTTGTTTGAAATTAAGATATTGTTTGTTTTCAAATGATAATTGTTTGTTGGTAAGAGACAGGAAGCGCAATTCAAACCTTGATAAAAAAAATCAGATTTTCGATCTTTTAGTTGACTATTTGTGTTGATTACAATTAAAAACATAAAGTATTAATTATTTAATACACAAAATACCAAAATGTCATGGTAAGCTTTCGCAACTTCCTTTGCTGTTTTGATTGGACTTATCTATACATGTACTGTTAAACTAAATCTTATTCAAATTATTAACAGCAATACATCAACCATGATTGAAAAAAATAAATGATTTTCTCTATTATAGAATGAAAATAGTTTTTAAAGAAGTTAACATACATAAAGTCAATGCCTAGGTGTTGTGGGTATCATGTATGAATTTGTTGATTGTTTAAAGGTTCATGTATTGACCAATATGTTACTTGCAGGATCTGAGAACAAACGAAGCACGTCTTCAAGAGCTGAATAACATCGCAGACAGGCTAACTGCCATGGGCAAGACAGAGGCTGCTGACAAGATCAGGGAACAGATTGCTGTAAGTTGCTATTCAAATATATGATGTTATTCTATAAATAGATTGATTACGTCACATTCAAGCTCATTGCTGGAGGGACTTAGTTGCTATTCATAGATATGTCATTCTATAAATAGACTGATTGGTCACATTCACACTGGAGGGACTAAGATTCTGTTTGTAGACAAAATTTCACTATGAATAGAGACGAAAGGATATTCCCAGATCTAATGGCTCAAGGGACCAAAAAAAAACAACCCTAAAAATGCAATAAAAAAGTTGGTTGCATTTGGTTGTTAGTATAAACACTGCAAGGTGCTTCAAATTTTAAGTCAGGAGAGCCCTTGTAAGGTTTTCTCAAAGCCAGTTTGGCTTTGCGAGAGGGTGCTCCCCCCTTTTTGACTTCCATTTGGGGCCTAAAGAGCCCACAAACCAATCGCCAAAATAGTGTATGCCTTTCAGCTGCTAGGCCAGTCAAATACCTGTATAACAGAACAATATGATATGTTGCAGTATTACATTTGAACCCATATAACAGTACAGGAAAAAGTGTACTCTGACATATCCCGGTTATATTAAAAGGAGCCCTATTGACTTTTCCAGACCCTGAATACACGCTGGGCCACACTGCAACAAGTAACAGCAGACCGTGCCCAGACCCTCGGCAGTGCTCACGAGGTCCAGAGGTTCCATCGTGACGTTGATGAGACCAAGGATTGGATCAATGAGAAGAACCAAGCTCTGAACAATGACAATTATGGGCACGACCTGGCTAGCGTCCAGGCTCTCCAGAGGAAGCATGAGGGCCTTGAGAGGGACTTGGCTGCTCTTGGAGAAAAGGTGAGGCACTTTGAAAGCTGAGGAGAATGGGATTATGTATGTTTGGATAGTTGATGATTTGTTCTTGTCTATTTTTTGAAGACAAAAAACAATGGTCTAATGTGATAGCCATGGTGACGTTGATGCTGTCTGTGTAGTTCTTAAACTTTAACCTAGGTCATATCTCTTCTCTATCTAAAACTATTCAAAATATTCAAAAGAAACTTAGTACACAATTTGCTTGAGAAATTACGGACATATGCAGTAAAGTCCATTACTCTGGTTTTAAATGAAGCCTTTAAATCAGTGTAAAATATAGGTTTTAACTGAGTAGCATGAAGACATGATTGTGATGAGTCTTGTGTTAAAGGTGAGACAGTTTGATGGAGTAAGAAGCAAGGGTTTGAATTTAACATTTCAATGTGCCAGAGAAAATATTCACTTAAGCAGCAAAGTCTATAGCTCTCGCTTTAAATCTAGCCCTTAAATCAATGACAAATATGGGCATAACCTGGGTAGCATGAAGGCAGAATGGGTTGAAGAGGACATCACCCATTTTGGGTAAAAGGTGAGACAGTCTGATGGATTAGAAAGGAAGGGTTTGAACTTAAATTAATTTCAATTTGAACTTAACTTCATTTCAATGTTATATTATGTTCATTAGATATTTGTATGTGTATAAACTGCCCAAATTTCTTTTTATCCTGCAACCAGATTGTTTAAAAAGTATCACAAGTCTGTCCCCTTTTGCAGGTACGCGATCTAGATGACACGGCAAAGAGACTGATGATGACACATCCAGACCAGGGAGAACAGATCTACGAGCACCAGACCGAGATCAATGAGATGTGGAATGAGCTGACTGGCAAGGTAGGGATAGGTTTCTAAATACAGTCAAAGCTCGTTGGCTCGAACTCACAGGGAATGGCAAAAATACCACGAGCCTTCGTTAAAATTCAAACCAAGCCAGAATGCTTACCTTCAGTATAAAGCAATTGGTCCTTTACATCCAGTTCAAGCCAACGCGGAATTCGAGCCAAGAGTGTTTGAGGCAACAGGGTTCGACTGTAATCCATTTAATTCTGTCACTGTAATGTTCATTTAGTAAGATTGGACCAGGCAAATTTTGGAAATACTTCATTTCCAACAAATAAGGAGTTTTATGTTTAAATGAGTAGATATAAGTAAACAGCTATAATTATACAGTTTAAATCGTAACAAGCACTCATTGACTATTTTTGATTCATTAATTATGAAAGAAAATAGCTAATAAACACATATTCATAATAATGATTCACCTGGCAGGCTGACCAACGCAAAGCCAAGCTTCTGGATAGCTATGATCTGCAGCGGTTCCTCAGCGACTATCGTGATCTAACATCGTGGATCAATAGCATGATGGCGCTTGTGTCGTCCGATGAGCTTGCTAAAGATGTAACCGGAGCAGAAGCTCTGTTGGAAAGACATCAGGTATGGTGTTTTAAAAATATCGTCATCTGTAGAAGTTGAAAATATTAGTGAAAATTAGCAAAAAAACATATGGACTTCCGGTTGTGAGGTTTGGTGAGTTATGACTATTTTGTGATACAAAGATTATCGTAATGGTACAAAGTGTTAAGATATTTTTTACATATTGATCATACTGTCAGAGAATTTATTTTCAATGTACTTGTTTTAACTTGAAGTTATATATTTATTTCACTGAGAGTGTAGTTATGTGTGTATATGTCTGATAGAATCAGTCATAGATCAGCCTGAATATGTCATAGTTTGTTTGTTTGAAATGTCTTATATGTATTAGTTGTAAATGTCTTTGTCTGTAACATTTATGTATGTTTTGTGTGTAGATTTGTGTAGCAAACTACTAGCTTTATTAAATGTTACTAATATATGCAATATATTCCATTCATAATTGATATGCAATCATACGCTTTGAATATTTTTTACACTGGCTCACTGTTGCTTGAATCCAGTTATTTGGCAGAGTGATTTGTAGTGGTGTACTTATTTTCTGGGTAAGAATTATGGTGAATCTTATTTTAATTTAATGCAAAATCATCATTTATTAAAAAAAATGATACTCATTGTAATTTTAATAAAGAAAAGTAACTTTTTCATAGTTTAAACAATATTAACTAGTTCTTGTTTTTTATTGAGAAATTGTCAACATGCCTGTTTTCATAAAGTAAACTTCTTATACTCATTTGCAGTGTGTTTAGAGTTTTCTATTTGCCTTTTGGTTTTGATAGAGTTGATTATAGCTTTTGTTCATTATTTCTGTTTGACATTATTAACAAAACATTAAAATTTGAAACATTGAACAAGAGGTCTGCCTTTCAGTTTGCGAAAAAAATCTCAGAGAGGTAAACAAAACTGAAAAAAGTTCCCTTTTGAGCAAAAATTAAGTTTAATGAATAAAAAAACAAACAGTGTATGGATGATTGGGTTTTAGAATTTAGGACCATTTAACACCCCTGTGTGTAAATATTGTACAGCTTTTGAAAGTGTACCCTCTTAATATATATCGTTCCCTCCTGTTAAAATGATGGTGCTATTATTCTGTAAAAATTGGTGTTGTAAGGTATGAATAGCTTGCTTTAGGCTCATATCACATGTCCGTCTGTCTGTTCACAAATGTGTCAATATGTCTTTAGTTAGTTTTGCTAAGCAAGGAACTTGGATCAGAATATTGAATTAGGTCGTAAACAGACGGTAATTTTATTAATAATGTTTGTTAAAAACAGCATATTCTAGTTATTTTGAAGGTCATAATGCCATCTTTTATGATACATTTAAAAGATGTGTAGTAGAAAAATGAAATGCTTAAGAAACAGAAAAGAAACATGCAATTTTTACTCTTAGCAAGTTTACAAATACCTTGCATTTTGCTAATTTGTTCCTTGCCAGTAATTAAACAACTTGCCAAGGTATTGACAACTTGCCAACTTATTATAAAACTTGCCAAATATTTGATAATATGCCAGTTAATTGACAACTTACCAAATATTGGACAACACAACATGTCAGTTTACATGTATTAGTCAACTCACCTATTAACTGACAATAAAGAGCTGACCATTTGTCAACTTGCCGAAAACTTGACAAAATAGCCAGCACCCCACTTGCCGATAATTTTTGACGCTTGCCCATGAACCCATTTACAGGATTTAGGCCAGAGCCCCCCTCCTATGCCCTCGTGTGAGAATTTCGAATCTAGAAAGGCAACCTCAGCATCTCAACCCATGCTAAATTTGCAGATGTTTAGTTCGGAGATCGTCAGCCATTACGGCATCACTCAGTTGCCCCCGGTAACTGTCGAGGGCGATGAAATTGGCGAGGTTCCCATGGAAATGGATGAGGTGACGTAACAACGCATCATGTGCACAACGATTTTCGCCGCATCTGTATTTGATATAGCCCTGTGCCAGAATTAACTGTGATATTCTTGGCCAATCTTTATGAAAGGTCTCAAGTCTCAGGTTAGACTCAGATTAAACCAAAAAAATTTGAAGCCCGAAAGTTAGCAAATATAGTTATCTCACTGTTTGTTTGACAGTTCTTCTGTCCCGTCATTGTAAATTTTCTTCTAGCATAACATTGATGTGAAAATTAAAGTATATATAGTACCTCTGTCAATTATTTGTTACATTATTTATATAAAATAATAATAATGATAACTATATTAATAATAATAATTATAAGATGTTATTTGAATAATTTGTTATTTGAATAATTTTAAATTTGCTTTTCGGAGTCTGAGTCTAGACTTACCTTGAGATCTTTCTTAAACAAGGGCCCTGATTTTTGCTGCCTTTTAACTTAAGAGGCGGTGAATGAATGAAGTAACTGTGATTGTTAGATTAGAGTTGTATGTCCTTGTAGCATGAGACTTTTTGGTAGATGTGAAGAAGAAGACGTCTGAAGCAGATTTGTCATGCAACCCATGTGTGTACAGTTGTGATAATTTTCTTGGTACTCTTTAAATTCTGCATTTAGTACAATTATCATGACCTTATGGGTCAGCGAGCGTGCATTCTTGGATAAGTTTTAAGTCTTGTTTGAATGAGTGTGTTTTTCAGACATAATAGATAAGACCTTGAACTTCACAGTTTCGAATAATCATTCTAACTGTCTACATAGACTGTAGATATACCAGTGATAATATTTATACAGTCTAGGGGAGTAAAATACCTCCATTATATTGTTGTAATAATGAACATTCTATGTTTAAAACTAAGTTAAATAATGGACAATTTTTTTACCAGACAAGTTATCACATCTGCTTAAACACATATTGATGAAAAATACTGTTTTCCAGGACCTTGATTTATGTATTTGAATCATTTTCAGAGTTTATGCATCATGTATAATACAGTGATTGACTTTTTGCAGATTAACAGCCTTTGACATGCAGCTAACATCTAAAGAGAACCTTCTTAACAAAATTATTTAGTTGTAGAATAATTTATTGAGAACTTATAGCAGGACTTATTTTAGACATTTTGGGGACTCAAAAGAACAATATTATGCTTGAATCCAATTTTGTCCCCCCTCCCTCCATTTGAATTTGCTTGTCATGGACTGTCCAATGCTATTACAATCTTTTATTGGTTCAACAGTTTAGAATATTCCTATATGGGAGGTTTAAGGTCATGTCAATCCAATCAAAGATAATGAAATCATCCATGTCTTGGCATGTTATTGTGTATGAATTACAAACAATAAGTCAGTGGATTTTATATACAAGGATTTTGAATCATTTTCTGGTCCTGCTATAAGTAAGATAAATTGTAATTGATAACTTATATATGCCTTGTTATTATCTACGATATATGTTTTATACAGTGGTCGAAATTAGAACAAGCCCGCAAGCCCTGCACTGGTTAAACGTTTGAAGGACTAGTACTAGTTCTGAATTTCATATAGCAGGGCTTGTTACAATTATTTTTGTCAAATAGTAATTTAAGACCTCGGGAAGTCTTATTTCGACGACTATTTATGTTGTTTGTTATGACCAAATTTGAGTTTCGTATGTCTGAAACAAAGAAACTGCTTGTAAATTCAAGTCATCAATGTACATCTGCATGTGTGTGTCCTTTAGTAATGACCTAACATGTCAATTATTTCTTCCGTAATTTGGCCATGGAATGTGATTTGGTGTTGTTGCCCAATGGTTTAGATATATTTAGCAAATTATAAAGACATTAAAATTAAAAGATGCGTACGACATGTTTTAACTGTTAGTTAAAGGGAGGTAAAAATATATAATGGAATTATTAGCAAAACACTTTATGGAAGTGGAAAAAGATTGCTTTTTAATTTTTGGTAACTATTTGATGTGTTTTAGTGTTGTTTTTTTCGCTTATGAAATTAAGGATTTGAATTGTTCTTGTATTGTTGTTTAGTATCTGTGAGTGTATATGACTTTTTATAATTGTGAAAATAAGCATATTTACATGTCCAATATAGGCATAGGCCCATATTGTAAAAATTCAAACATTTACATTCTGTTTCATGCTATTTTACTTCTTACAGGAGCATCGAACAGAGATTGATGCGAGGTCAGGGACGTTCCAGGCGTTTGAGACATTCGGTCAGCAACTACTGCACAACCAGCACTATGCTAGCGAGGATGTCCGAGTACGACTGGAGGAACTGGCTGAAGCCAGGGAAGATCTAGAACAGTAAGTTATATGGGTCGTATGGGTAGTAAACTAGATCAACAAGATCAGCTGGTGGAAGAATCTTGTGAACTTAATACATGTAGATGTTTAATTTCCATGATAGCATCAAAAGCTTTTGGTGCATTTAATTCCCAAAAAAAATCCCCAATTTCATAAATGCAGATTACTTTGATGAATCAAAAAAGCAATGAATTTCTTGAAAAAATAACAAAATCTTGACAAGACTGACTCTTTCACAGCATAATGTATTAAAAAAACACATATATTTATCATCATATTAGCAATTTTGGCCTGATTTTGTATTTTTCCCAAAGTCTACTTTTTTTCCCAATTTGCAAGATGCAGGCGGTGAAAATAATTCCCAGAAAAATCACTGCCAATCTAGGTCAAGATCAAATATAGGTTTTATCAGTCGAAAAACAGGACACTAGCTCAGATCATAGAAATATTAAAATGAATACAATAGAAGTTCCATACGCCAGGCGAGTGATCCAGGGCTATTTGGATACTGCCTGTTGCCGCATTTAACACTCCATAGTTTCCCCTGGATAGTTAAGCTCCCTCGTAATAATGATATTGTGATTCAAGCTTTCTGTAAAAGGATAGAAATCTAAGCGATTTTTGATAAAAAATCTGGCTTTAAACTGTAGTTGTTTGCAGAACTTGAGATAAGGCAATTGGAATTTTTCAAGTAGATAAACATTGTACTCTTATCTACTCAGAGCTTGGATTCAGAGGCGTATGAGGCTTGACCAATGCTTGGAGCTGCAGCTGTTCTACCGCGACTGCGAGCAGGCCGAGTTCTGGATGGCCTCTCGGGAAGCTTTCCTTTCTGGAGATCAGGTGGACGGCGATAATGTGGAGTCTCTGATCAAGAAGCACGAGGACTTTGATCGAGCCATCAGTGGACAGGTGGAGACTATTTATTGGCTTTGAAGAAATAATTATTTATTTGTCAGTTTCTTAAGAAAAGTATTGTCTCAACCTTATTTTAAACTACAAATATTTTACAACTATTGTCCATAAAGTTATATTAACTTATGATAAGTCCATCTCATTGGCACGATTTTGTGTGAGAGTGAGGTCTTATGGACAAACCAAAAAACAACTGAGTGACTGGCTACTTGTTCCACTTGTATATATTTTCCACATACTTATCTTTATTTCATGCACATTTACTTGACACAAGGCACTGTTTCTGTTCACAGCAAGAGAAGATCCAAGCCCTTCAGGTTTTTGCAGACCAGTTGATTGGTGGTGAACATTACGAAACTGATGCAATCACTGACAAGCGCGACCAAGTGCTTGACAGGTTGGTCTTTTTGTAACTTCAAAATACTAAGAATTAAATGGAATAAAGAAGTGTTTATTACAACAGTGATTCTGTTGCTATTGAAGAGTGAATTATTTATTTTTTTCCACTCCCTCATAGGTGGGCCAACTTGAAGGATGCCCTTATAGACAACCGGTCTAAGCTTGGTGAGGCTCAAACACTCCAGCAATTTTCACGAGACGCTGATGAAATGGAAAACTGGCTGCAAGAAAAGCTTCAAATTGCCTGCGATGAGTCGTACAAGGATCCTGCTAACATTCAGGTATTACAAAGGTTTTTTTTTTTTATTTTAACTAAACTCCTAAGAATAAGTTAATTTGAAAAAGACTAACTCCCAGAAATACAAACTATTTACACAAAATTCTGATAAATTTTTTAAGGGTTTTTCAGTTAAACAGAACCCACAGGGGGAAGGCAATACTTTTTATATTATATGGGTGGGTGTCTGTTTGCTAATTTGGACCCTAAAAAGGGTAAATTTGCTTATGAAGGTAGGAGGCAAAATTTGTGCCTTCCCCGTAGGAATTATATGTTTAAATGGAAAAGCCATTATATTACATACTTGTAACATGTTTATTCAATTTCTTCATGTAATATGGTGTTTTTATCCCATGCATTCATCCATATGAACTGTAGACATTTAATTGGGGTCAAGATAACAATTTCATTTCAATCGAATGTGTTTTGCAGTATATACAGCCATCAGTGATGTAATATTTTTAATTCCTTCCACAGAGCAAACACCAGAAGCATCAGGGCTTTGAGGCCGAGTTGGCTGCTAATGCTGACCGTCTACAGGCACTGCTTGGCACTGGTCAAGGTAATATTACCATCAAATACCCACTCAAATTATACCATACTGAACCGGTTTGCTCAGCTAAGTTGCACAAACAAGTTGTATAAAGGTTGACTATGTAAACAGGGAGTATAATATATGATATGAGTATTATTGATTGACCAGGTTACGCTTTATACTTTTGCATTGTACAATAAGTATAATTTACATGTAACTAAAACTAGCTCGATATTAATACAGACCCTTCCCAATTTTACAGCCCTTATTGACCAGCGTCAATGTGCCGGCTCGGAGCCTGCTGTACAGGCTCGTCTAGAAAGCCTTGCTGAACAGTGGGAAACACTGGTTCAGAAGTCTGCAGAAAAGAGTGATAAATTGAAGGAAGCTAGCAGACAGCAGACCTACAACGCTGGGGTTAAGGACATTGAGTTCTGGCTCGGAGAGGTATGAACATTAAATTTCATATAGTAAACGTTTTTTCAATAGTGTTTTTTAGGTACTTGTAAAGAAGCGTGTTTATTGTTTGATCTTTTAAGTCAATTTTCATTTGTATTGTTGATCACTTTGATTTGAGAATCACAACCATACAGAGATGAAGGCTTTACAGACTTTCATTTACATTTACATAATTTATCATTGACATTTACATATCTTATCATTGGCATCTTCATAACTTTTAACATTGACTTCTTCATAACTTATATCATTGACTTCTTCATAACTTATATCATTGATTTCTTCATAACTTATCATTGACATCAACATAACTTATAGTATTTAACATAACTCATTATTGACATCTACATAACTTATCATTGACATTTACAAACTATTGACATCTACATAACTTATTATTGACATCTACATGACTTATCATTGACATTTTCATGACTTAACATTGACATTTACATAACTTATTATTGACATCTACATGACTTATCATTGACATTTACATGACTTAACATTGACATTTACATAACTTATTATTGACATCTACATGACTTATCATTGACATTTACAAAACTAATCATTGACATTTATATAACTTATCATTGACATTAACATAAGTTATCATTGCCACTTACTCCCCTCAGGTGGAGCAAATGCTTGGTTCAGAGGAATACGGCAAAGACCTAGCCTCTGTTCAGAACCTCTCAAAGAAACACCAGCTGCTTGAAGCTGACATCGCTGCACATGAGGACCGTATTAAGGTTGGTTAACTTAAACATGTTTATTTGGATAAATTGCAAAGCAATAAACTGGTGTTTTCTTTTTAAGAACCCTTGTTTAAAGTAAAGTAAAAAAAACACTTTAAAATTGCAATAATCCTTATCATCAAAATTTATAAAAGGATGTTTTTCTCAACCCTAGGATCTGAACTCTCAAGCTGACCAGTTCATAGACAGTGGAGTTTGGGACGCAGAGAGCATTGAAGTCCGCAAACGTACCATCAATGAGAGATATGAAAAGTAAGAAGGGATATGAATGCCTTAATGTGAAATACAATGATTAAAATTGGCACAAGTCTGCAAACTTTCACTTGCAGATTATTTATGATGTATGAACTCAGTGGGGCAAACGAGCAAATGATGAAGAAGCACTAGCACGCTTAATGGAATTGGCTTGCGTGCCGAACTCTGTCCATACAGCATAACTGCGATCAATCCTTAAATGTTATATAATGCCTGTAAGGTCCAAAACTTCAAAAAATAATGACCATTATGTTTTTCCCTCAGAATTAATTTGTTATGGCCTCTCAAAGAAAGCAACATAAACTAAGCTCACTTGATCATTTTCAGAGAAAGCAGTCGTGCATGATAAATTTAATAAGTTTTCTTTAAATTATACAGTTCCTGTAACAGGAATGGTAAATGTTGGTTAGAATGTCTAAACTGAACTGCTTTCTTTCTAGGATTAAGGAGCTGGCCATTGTGCGGAAGACGCGCCTGAATGAAGCCAACACAATGCACCAGTTCTTGCGTGACATCGATGATGAGGAGGCTTGGATTAAGTAAGTGCTCTACCAGCTTTCATGTTCATGTATCAACTTTTAAGGTGGGTAGGGCCGGCGTGGGTGGAGATTTTGTAGTGTTTGATTTTGGAAGAAGCCTGTTTCACATTGCTGTGTTTGACTCATGTAATACGTTTAACTGCTTATCAGGTTTTCATTGAGAACAGTAAAATGAATAACTTCTATTCATGACTATGCTACTTTAACTTTTTTACGAATGTTTTTGATGCTGGGATCTTACAAAATATTTTGCAGATTAGTTACAAACTATCAAAGAATAACTCATGGTTCAGATTTATTGTTGTCGTATTAGTTTAGATCCACTGGTATTTGATCATGAACGGTAAGTGAGAATCTTGCAATAAGACAAATATGTTTACTTCTGTTCTGGTTTTCTAAATTGTAACATATGATATTGTATGCAATGAATGACAAAGACTGTGAATCTTACATTTAAAAAGTGCACTGTTCTAAGGTCTAAATTGACCACACATGAAGTTACATTGGGGTGACTTGACCCTGTTTTAATAAGATACCTTACTTGTAAACCTTCAATGCTAACAGTGATTTTTTTTGGAATTATTTTTACTGCCTGTGCCTTGCAAATTGGGAAAAAAGTTGACTTTGAAAAAATACAACATCAGGCCAAAATTATCTAATGTAATGGTAAATGTACATGTTCTAACTTTTTTATGCATATATAATGCTGTGAAAGGGTCAGTATTGTCAAGATTTTTTTTATATTTTAAGAAATTAATTGCTTTTTTTATTCATTAACTTTATCTTTATTAATCAAATTGAGAAAACAAATATAAAATTTTGGGAAAAATGGACATTTTTTCGTAAGGGGAAACAGCCTTTAGAAGGCATTTAATTGCACCAATAAAAATCACTGGCTAAAGAATGCTCCTGGACACCAGTAAAGTTACGGACAGAATCTCTGCAATTAGTGATCGTACGATGTTTTAATTGAATCACAGTTTACATCGAAAATGAGGTTACACCTGGATATTTATGACCGTAAAAGCCTAACAATCTTGATTGAAACAGGATCCTGGTCACCCGTTAAAGGTGCATGATAACACTTAACGTGTAGACTGTACTGTCTTCTCATCTGATCATTTAAAAATGGTCTTACTGCGAATGCCAGTCAAAATATTGGCCATCTTCATCTCTTGGGAATCACCTATGATATGCAACATGTTTCATTTGTATTGTGGAAATGAAAATATTTTCTGACTTGAATAAGTATAATTATGGATTGCATCTCTTCTTCAACTGATATAACAATGTACAATCCATGTATGTAATCAGAAATTTGTTTTTCATTCTTGGATGTGTCATCCAGTTAGGGGCCTCAAAATGAACAATTATCTCAATTTTGAACTCAGAATGAAATGAAATATTACAGAAATGTATCAATAACTCATTTCTATTAAAAAAGTGACAAGTGACCAAAATGCTTGGATGAGGCACAAGTGTAAAATGAATACAATACAATTGTGTGAAAGTAAAAAAAAAAAACCACCATCAAACAATTATATTTGGTATAACTTTTTATCCAGAAATATTTTTTTATATTTATCCAAATATGAGGTGACCACAGGCTTGCTATAATTTATGTCACAATATCACAAAAAAGGTATACATGCAGATAAATGAAAGCATATGATTTCACAATATAGCAAGTCACAAAATTTGTACAACCTTTAACTTAATTTATTCATGTTCTTGACAGGGAGAAGAAGCTGCTGGTGGGATCCGAGGATTATGGGAAAGATCTGACAGGTGTACAGAATCTGCGTAAGAAACACAAGCGACTGGACGCTGAGCTTGCCAGTCATGAACCTGCCATACAGGTGAGTGGGGAAAGGTTTTACTGAGAACATTAAAGTTTTAACATATTGTTATAAGGAACTAGCCTGCTATAATACAGGTGGATGGAAATATAACTTTATTTCCTTTTTAAAGAAAAAATAATTTAAAGCCAATTAGATTTAAATTATTTAAAGTCCCATTATAAAATATTTTAAGATATTTTTTGTTCAAAAGTCATTTTTCTTTGATTTAGCTAGTATGTACATCTATTTAAAAAGCACATGTTAGTAAAAGCAAATCAGAACTGAATCCATGCATCTTTGCCATAGCTATTAATTTTTAAAGCTGCACTCTCACAGATTTACCATTTTTCCAACTTTTTTATTTTTTGTCTTGGAAAGAGCAAATTTTTGCATAAATATCTGCAATCCAACGATGTAACATTGCTGACAATAAATCAGATCGTAGATTTTACAATTTAAGAAAAATGCATAAAACTTAAATATAAAAATCTGCAATCTATTTTTTGGTCAACAGTCTTATATAACTGGTTTCAATGGATTTTCGCAAAAATTGGCTCATTCCAAGACAAAAAATAAAAAAAGGTGCCAAAACGTTCTATCTGTGAGATTGCAGCTTTAAGTGCATTCAACTTTAATGAAATGCAAATTTGGTTGTCTGGCTAGCGCAGTGGTGAGTTCACTCTCTTCTCACCAATGCAACCTAGGTTTGATTCCTGACCTTGGCGCCTAGTTTGTGGTCACCATGATGGACCCCAAAAAAATTCTGAGTACTCTGGTTTCACCCACGACGCAAGACCACACACACATGAAAGATAGTGCAAATGAGAATGATTTAGTATAAGTTATCATAACTTTCTTCACAATAGTTTTAAAAAATACAATGTTTAAACGAAATTTTGCAAAACCAATTCAAACATTAAACTATTGTATAATGCACAGGCTGTTCAAGAGACCGGCGCCAAGCTGATCCAGGAATCTGACATTAACACGGCTGACATTCAGAACCGCCTTGAGCAACTTGGGAAGAGTTGGGAAGAGCTTAAACAGATGGCTGCTAACAGGTACAAATTATTGTAGACATTTCTGAGTCAACCTGATGCCAAACAGGGAGGATGAAATAAAGAAGTTGATAATTAATCCTGAAATATACTGGGTATTTTATATTGCTGTATATTTTTAGTGTGTTTTTTTGTGCGCTAGACATTGGCATTTAGATAGTAAGAAGTTCCCTTAAATGGATAATAATAGTTTACCAATTGTTTTAACAATATCAGCAAGGTTCTAAGACCTTTAACCCAATTTCTGACCTAAATCCCCGTGCTCAAAATAATTTTTTAAGGATTTTTCTGAATGTTATTTTCAGTATCATCTCTGTGAGATGGTGTAAATGCTTAGGTTGTGAGTAACATCATAATCAACCTCCGAGTCCATTTATGTAAATGGATAATTATATGTTTAAAATTTAAATTCCAGAGGACAGATGTTGGAAGAGTCCTTCGCCTTCCAGCAGTTTTCGGCCAACATTGACGAAGAGGAGGCTTGGATTTCGGAGAAACAGCGCCTCCTGTCTGGCGGAGATCTTGGCGATACCATGGCTGCTGTGCAGGTATGAACTGTGTGTTTGAAGAGTTGAAATATCTTGTAAGAAAATGAACACAGTTTTGTTGTAGATGTAGTATTGTCAATGTTTGGGATTTGTGGCATTTCTGTTTCTGATTTTTGTATATATATATTATGTATTACAGATAAAAAAAACAACAATTATTCTGTATGTGTTTTAGCCTAAAAATCGCCCTTTTTTACCAATGTTTTTCATTTACCTGTCTTGACACATTGAAAAAAACTTCTATGAAAGTAGCAAAAACTTGTTTATATTAAAATGTTATAATGAAGAATAGTTAGGGAATGACTTAATAGAATTTATGAATAATTGAGTGAAAAAGTTTAAGCAACGTGGCCAAATATGTTGTGTAGTTATTCATGTAGTTCCTTGATGAAGTGACCAAAAAAAAAAATGAAGTTGCCGAGAGGAAGGTCGGTGTGTGGGGTTGATGTCATATGATGAAAATTTTGATAATCCTTCACACAACAATATAAGGGTTTTAGTAGAATTACAAACTGCTACTGATGTAAACTAAGAAGCGACAGTATTTTTATCTTGTCGTCATAATATTTCATAACAGGGCCTGCTGAAGAAACATGAGGTGTTTGAGACGGACTTCCAGGTTCACAGAGATCGCTGCCAGGAGGTGCACAAGGAGGGTGAAAAACTCATCCAAGAGGTAAGATAGGAACTGTTTAGATTAGATTTAAAGCTGAACTCTCACAGATTGACCGTTTTGACAGCTTTTTTATTTTTTATCTTGAAATGAGCGGTTTTCTGTGAATGTCTGGAGACCAGTGATACAAGCCTGCTGACAAAAAAATCAGATTGCAACCTGTGAAAGTGCAGCTTAAAGATAAGATCATTTTATTGAAAGTACTCAAGGCGTGATACATTCATAATAAGCAAAACTCAGAGAGCCTATACAACCAACTGTGCTGTTGGAATTGTTTGCAAGGGCTTTTACTTTTGTGATTCCAACTTGTTGTGTCTTTAAATCTTTGCTAAAATAGATCATTATTTATTATATTCCTCACTGTCGTTTTCACATTATCATCATTGTTGTTTCCAGGGCAACCATAACAAAGACAGTATTGCCCAACGTGTCCAAGGCCTACAGGACAAGTTATCTGCCCTTGATGAAGCTGCTGCTCTAAGGAAGGCAGGGCTTATTGACAACTCGGCCTTCCTCCAGTTCATCTGGAAGACAGACGTCGTTGAAAGCTGGATTGCTGACAAGGAGACTCAAGTCAGATCTGACGACTACGGACGTGACTTGTCTTCCGTGCAGACTCTGCTGACAAAACAGGTGAATATGAGATTTTATAAGTGATGTTTTAATATTTTAATGCCTAAAAGAAGTATGTAAATCACATGGATTGTGCTTAGTGTGTTAATTACTAGATGGCTACTAGATGGCTAAAAAGTAGTCATGGTATGCCTCATTAGTAGTGTATTAACTTTTTGATACCTTAAAAATAGTGTTTTAGCCAGGATATGCCTCATTGGTAGTGTTTTAGCCAGGATATGCCTCATTGGTAGTGTTTTAGCCTCCTGATAACTAAAAAGTAGTGTTTTAGTCCTGTCATGCCTAATTTGTAACATTTTAGTTATTTTATACCTTTAAAGTAATGTTTTAGTCATGTTTTACCTAACTTGTAGTGTTTAAGCCTCCTGATATCTTAAAAGTAGTGTTAAGTGTTTTCAAACCTCATAAGTAGTTTATTCTTGATACCTCTAGTCTTGCGTTATTCACTTGATAGTTTGTGGTTCAGAACCATTACAAGCTTTAATTTATTAGAATAAGGTTGATTCCATTAGATTCTAGTATTAGAGCTGTGTATATTGTGCCACTATGGGTGTGTATAAATGGAAAAAAGACGACTAATCTCTCTTATAATATCTCAGAAACTGTATGGATGTTGCCCATATTTGCATGAATGTTGTAGGCAAGACTAGCAACTTCAGTTTCTGGTTTGCTTTTAGTGAAAAAGGTAGTTCTCATCATTTATATCACCCCACTTTCTCTTTTTGTCTGCAACTTCTCTAAATATACATGTGTATACATGTACAAATCCAACTGTACAGTTCCCACATGTATATGCCCCATTGCGCAATCAACTTTTTATTTGCTTTTGTTGCAATACACTGTTTATCCTGTTGAAGAAAATATTATCTATTGCTTACCAAATTTTCACATATATATATTATCAGGCTTCGATATATCACCTTATTCCAGAATATTCTTAGATCGTCCCCCCAAAAATATAGAAGTATAATTAATTCCAATGTATGATTCAATCCAGAAACATTTCAGCTATGACCAGCATGTAATTCTTGATTTCACTGCATGTAAAATCAGGTTTTCTGTTTTAGTTTATCCTGTTTTAAAATTCATGTATGTATGTGTATACATTTTTAACTGTAATGGCCAGATATACACTTCATTTTTACTTATTGTCTATAAGGGCTTTTAAATCCTCTTTGATTGAATAAAACAAAACACTTTCTATAAACAGGTGTAACATTTTGTCTGTTTTGTATCCAAGATTTCATGTGATATTAGCTGTTAAGCAGTATTTTGATATCAAAATTTGTTTATGTAAATAAATACTCACTCTTCATAATTAAAAGTGTGTGTGGGGTAAGCTATTATTTATCGAAAATGTATTGACCATACAAATTCTATGCTAATGTAAATGTTTATCGTATTGAATTTCTTCTTTCCCATACTAATAAAGCTCATATAAATGACTATCATTCTTATATAGATGGACCTTTAACCTTTTACTAACCCTGATAGATTTCATCAGCTTGCAGTAAATTAAACCAGCAAACAAATATAGAACAATTTTCGCCCTTTCTAGGACACTTTTGATGCTGGCCTTCAAGCATTCGAGAAGGAAGGCATACAGACCATAACGGCCTTGAAGGATCAGCTGTTGGCTTCCAAGCATGCCAAAACACCGTCCATCGAGAAACGATACAATGACGTCATGAGCAGGTTTGTAGAACTGTCCCATGCGGTGTTCTCGTTCAGTTATCGGTAAAAGTATACACAAAAACACAATGTTTTGTATACAAATGGTTGTATTATTTTAAGGATGGTTGTATTCTGTTAAGGTTGCGTATCTCTTGTTTAATTTAAGTGGTGTTATTTCCCTTGCAAAATGAAATGAAACAAACATTTTCCAATATTTCTGATATGCTGAAAACTAAACTGTTTCATTGAGGATAAGGGTTGTGCTTTTTGAATTAATGAGATGCACACATGGACTGGACATCCATTTGTATTCCTTTTGTCTCCACATGTTGCGTTGACTCCTTGCAGATGGAAGAAACTATTAGACGACTCAGAGCAGCGCAAGCAGATGCTGCTCCGTCTTCAGGACCAGTACCGGCAGATAGAGGACCTCTACCTCGCTTTCGCAAAGAAGGCTTCCGCCTTCAACTCCTGGTTTGAAAATGCTGAGGAGGACTTGACTGACCCAGTAAGATGCAACTCGGTAGAGGAAATCAGGGTAAGTGGAGTTTTGGCTTTGTTAACACATTCTTAATGAATATATAATATAGGAAAAGTCTTGTTTACTTAATTGTATGATAAATCCTTTTTAAATGTTAGGGAAATATCCTGTTGTTGATCTTATGTCAAATAGTTTTTAAACATTTAAGATAATCCTGGCTGCTTACAGTACTCTACTGGCACACCTGAAATCAGAATTTAGTGTTTTCAAACCTTTTAACTGAATTTCATATGATTGTGATATTCGGTCTGTTATTATCTGTGATTAAAGTACATGTAAAGTCATATTACATATGTTCTTCCCTCAGCATCTGCGCGAAAACCACGAACAATTCAAGGCATCCCTTGAAGCAGCCCAAGATGACTTCAACCAGTTAGCTGCCCTTGACAAAGAGATCAAGAGCTTCAATGTGGGACCCAACCCCTACACCTGGTTCACCATGGAGGCCCTGCAGGACACATGGAATAACCTGCAGAAAATCATCAAGGTAGGGCCTCACAGTAATTATATACAATTCAAATGAAAAAAATAACACTACAGTGATCCTATAACTTACATGGACTTACCTGCAGAAAATCATATAGGCTTGGCCTCATAATATATAGAGTTATAATAAATATGGAATAAAAAACATGACTTTTTTCATTTTCTATGTTTCTCCTAAATTTTAAGTATATGTTCTTGAAGATTTAAATAAAAAAAAATGTGAAAAAGTACCCTGCAAATGAAGCAATTCACAGTTTTATTTCTCACATATTTCAGGAGAGAGACGTTGATCTTGCTAATGAACAACAGCGCCAGGAAGAAAATGACCAGCTCCGCAAGCAGTTTGCTCAGGCTGCTAATGCCTTCCATGCCTGGCTCACAGAAACAAGGTACAGTTAGTTCAGATTATCAGTCTGAACTATAAGTCTCATTATAAAGGTGATGATTTCACAAAAATGATGTAAGCAAGAAGTGTGACTTTTAGTTGTCCTATGCTGAATACAATAATTTTCTCTGCTGACGTCAGGACATGTTTTGGAAAGTCAACGATGTGTACAAGGTTTCTGTTAATATCCATTGAAAAAGTAGGAATTCACAAGATTGAAAGAACTCCTATTTCTTAGCTGTAAACAATAGTGTATCTTACCTAGTTTATTTTTCGCAACAGAAAGTCTATTATAAGGTAGCAGAATAATTAAAAAGCTATTCAAAATAAATGATGTATACATTTTTCTGCATTCTTTTTTTCTTGAAGGAAAAACAAAAATAACCGTTCCATATGTTGTTTTAGGATGTGGCTTTTGGATGGAGGAGGGTTAATATCCGAGATCTTCTATTTTCAGCATGATTGCATCCAGTTCTTTGAAACATTTGAAATACCTTGTCAGATATAAATTTTCTTAACTAATTTGACACTTGTATTGTTACTGGTGTTCTCAAGAATGGTTAAAACATTCAAATAGAACTTGGTACACATGCTCAAGAAAAAATCAACTTATTCCATCACTCTGGCTATTTAAAAATATATTTGAGCTGTGTACTGTGACTGACCGAGGACTGGGCAGCATCGACAAAAGCTTACAGTGTCTTGTTTGACATATTAATTCTACCATTCCAGAATGTTATTGAAATCAAATATGAACATTATGAAAATCAAATTCAAATGTTCCAAAATGTTTACAATATTTGTTGTTTTTTTGCTATTATGAAAATGGATTTGTATTTGACAAGATCTTTCAAGAAGTCATGTGATGTAGATGATAGTTTTACTATTGGAAATGTTAAGTTCCATTAGCCTGTTTTTATCTCCCAAAACTGAATTAGAAAGTGTTAAAAACCTAAACATATTTACTATTGAATTCATCCAGAGATTAAAAACAAGCATATTGAAATAAAGATGTTTTCTTTGAAAGACAAGCTTTGTATGACTTTTTATGACATAGTTGAACTTGAATTGGATATTGCCTGTCAACAGTACTAATACAAGATGTTTTCAGCATGATGTTTCCCCATATATCATGTAGTTCAAATTGCATAGCTGTGATTTGATAGCTGCAATTGTTCTTAGAAAATGGCATTGGACATGATAGTTTCCAGCAGATCCGGTATTACCGGCACATGTGTATCAAGTCGCTCCTGTAGTACAAATTCCCCCTTTCTTTTTGATGATGGCCGTTACAATGCTATTGGCTTTGTTGAATTGTTGTATTTACTACTAATGACAAATTCATACGACCAAAATGATATTCATCAAAGAAGTGCAAAACATTTATAGGACTAATAATTAACCAGTATAGTTAGTAAATTTTGTATGTTAATTAAAATATCTGAAATCTGAAGTTTTGTCAATTTCAAATACCTGATCCTTGAAGTTTTTTGAAACTTTGATATCTGATGTTTGAAGAATTCAGTTTATTGAATCTGATGTTGCATGTATTATTTTACGCTGTCATAAGTTTTGTTTAATTTCAAGTTATTTCAATTTTACAATTCAAAGTTTACAGTATTTAATTAATGTTTCAACAGGTCTGCAATGATGGAAGGCTCAGGAACGCTTGAAGATCAGTTGGAAGCCACAAAGGTAAGGAGAGGTTTTTCATCATTATTGTAAGTTTTCAAGAGTACCTAGAGGGTTTTAGTTGGAAAGGAAGTTTGGAGATTATTTTTTTTATGAAAAATCAGATAATCATTAGTTGAGTTTAGAAGTACATGAGAGTTAATGATTTATTCTAGAAGATTTCATGATTTATTCTAGAAGAGTTATTGATTTATTCTAGAAGTGTCAATGATGTATTCTAGAAGTGTTGTACCATTAATGATTTATTCTAGAAGGGCTAATGATTTATTCTAGAAGGGTCAATGATCTATTCTAGAAGTGTTATACCATTAATGATTTGTTTTAGAAGGGTTAATCATTTATTCTAGAAGGGTTGTTGATTTATTCTAGAAGGGCTGTTTATTTATTCTAGAAGAGTTGTTGATTTATTCTAGAAGAGTTGTTGATTTATTCGTTGATTTATTCTAGAAGAGTTGTTGATTTATTCTAGAAGGGCTAATGATTTATTCTAGAAGAGTCAATGATCTATTCTAGAAGTGTTATAGCGTTAATGATTTATTCTAAAAGGGTTAATCATTTATTCTAGAAGAATTGTTGATTTATTCTAGAAGGGCTAATGATTTATTCTAGAAGAGTCAATGATCTATTCTAGGAGGGTTAATTATTTTGAAATTCATGTTTAGTTGATAAGCTTAATGTGTTGTGTTTATTTTTATTATTTTTTATGCCCCCCTTTGTAGAAGAGGGGTATATTGCTTTGCACATGTCGGTCAAAGGTCAAGGTCACAGTGACTATGAATGCGAAAATTTTGTTTGAGTGATAACTTGACAATGCCTGCACCCATGGCCCTCAAACTTGACTTGGAGGTTGGGCCTGACTTGTAGATTACCCATTTTGATTTTAGGGGTCAGTAGGTCAAAGGTCAAGGTTCCAGTGACCTTGACCGCAAAAAGCATGCCTGTGTGATAACTTGACAATGCCTATACCCATGGCCCTCAAACTTGACATTTAGGTTTTGGGTGAACAAGTGATGACTCTTACGGATTTTGAGGTCAAAGGTCATGGTCATAACTCAAATTTATCATTATAATGCTCTCATATTTACCTATTCCCTGCTGTAAAGAGGATACATTTTTATCTGCAAATATCAGTCATCATTTAAACATGATTCAAAACTGTACCTACTATCATCACACATTGAATGGTCATAATCTTAAAACTGCCTCAAAGGCATCCAATGTCAATGACAAAATAGCTGTCATTTCGGTCCATGCACATTTCATTCAATTGTCCAAATAATACTGACAATTTGGCGCTCAGGGGGGGCATAATGCTTGACAAACATCTCTTGTTCTGTTTTAATTTAGATATAGAAAATAGCTTCTGTTTGAAAATGGTAAGCGGTTTTATGTTTCTGGTTTCTGTTTTTATTGCCCAAATGTTCATTCATACAAACAATTATAAATGACATTTATATGTATACCATTTAATACAAACCATTATACCAAATAATGTCAATGTGAACAAATACATATTGAACTAGATCTTTGTTTGAAAATATATATATAAAAGGTAGAAAAATGGGAGAGATGGTGTGTCTTTGATGTTTCGGAATAGTGTTCCTAACATAAATGTTAAATTTAAAAATGAAAAAAAAAACTACTTGAATAAACAAGGATCTTATAAAGTACAGTACCTTGGTGGATATTTTATTCAAATGCACTTTAAATACTACTATATACTAGAGCTGTTTTACTAAGATAATAAGTGTTCTATTGTTTTCTCTATTTTATGTCGTTGACTAAGATATTGGACAAACATGGCACATATCTTTTCATCACATTTTGATTTAAAAATGAAATATTTTCCTAAAAGTATCATATATAATTTATGTATTAACCAAATCTTTTTTTCAAATCACAAAAGGTTATGGTTTTATATGATAGTTATCTAAAGCTCCCTTCATTGGAAGAATTTGTTATGTTGTTTCAGTTGATGTTCAGTACACAAAAAGCACATAACCTTGATGCAACTGTGTACTGTGTAAAGCTTGTCATTGTTTAGAAGGATATTCATTATGTATTTATATTGGAATTCCCGACGTTTCATTACCATTGTTAGTTTAAGCGCCTGTTTGTACACATTTTTCCATCGTATAAAGTTAAGATCAAATTGAGATTCCCAATTTTCTTTTCGAGTATTTCAGGTTTAAGTTGTATAATAAGGTGCTTGTAGACTATTTTACTAATTTTTAGCTCACCAGAGCACGGAGTGCTCAATGTGAGCTATTGTAATCTTTCTTTGTTCGTCCTCCACACGTCAGCATTTGCTTAAAAAACATCTCACATCTCCTCTGAAACTACTTGGCCAAATTCAATGAAACTTTACAGGAAGCTTCCTTTGGTGTTTCTCTTTGAAAAACAACAACAATAGGTCATGATTGATCAACAACAACAAATCTTTTTTGTTCTTTTCAAAACCTATCCATTCTGCTTTAGACCGTAGTAATATACCTTTTATTTTTTCTTCATTAATTATATTGAGTTTCTCTTGGCAGTATGGTACGAACATGTATTTATTCTGAAGTATCCTCTGGGTCTAATCTGAAGTTCCAGCGCTCCGACGCCGTCTATGTATAACTTAGAGTAATATCATTCAATGTAAACTAAGGAGACCAGACGAGTAGCCAAAATGTTGACAATTACACACAGGCATCAGGCCTTACATAAACTAAACGAGAGAAACATAACGTTTAGATAACAAAGATTAATACCACAGACAGACAAGACAGACATACAGACAGCACAGACAGCACAGACAAACAACACAGACAAACAACACAGACAAACAACACGGAAAAATAACAGTCAGACAACACATCAAACAACACATACAGACAACACAGACAAGCATCACAGACAGACAACATAGACAAACAACACAGACAAACAACATAGACATACAACACAGAAAAACAACACAGACAGAAAACACAGACATATATTGAGTTTCTCTTGATTAAGTTATCCAATATTTCGACATTGTTTGATTCCATAAGTTCTTGTTCAGTTTCAGTTATGTTTTTCAAAATTTCTTTTTCATGTTCTATTTTTGTTTTCTTTTTATTGCTTGAATACTTTATAGATTCATCACAGATGCAGCCTTTAATAATTTCCCATAGGGTGTTCGAATTTGATTCTCTATTAAATACTATCTCTGTTATACATTGCTTGATTAATTTTTGAAAATTGTTATCTGCAAGGATTGAGCTATTCAATTTAAAAGATTTAAAACCAGGTTTTATTTTGCATTCGATAACTTTATTGAATAATTCATTTGATGCCAAAAAATAATTGAGTCTACAAAAAATTGTTTGTTTGCTATTAGAGTGCCAGGTGTACCTCTGATTGTCTTTGTTTTTGACACGCCATATATCACACGTATCATAACTTTCTAGTATTATGCTAAGCTGTCTCCTGCAATTTTTATGCGTTGTTATGTTACCATTAAGTTTATCTATTTTAGGGTCTAAAACAGTACTGAAATCACCACCTATTAAAAGAGTTTTATCCTTGAAGAGGTCAAAATGTTCTTCTAAAGTTTGTATAAATTCTAAATCATCTGAATTCGGACCATATACATTAATAACTATTATACTCATAACATTTGTTTTGATATTTAGAAGCTGTTATCGGCCTGGTATTATTTCTTTATATTCCTCAACTGTGTAATTGATGTTTTTGATTGCAGAAAAAGGCTGTTGAGGTTCGCTCTCAGAAGGGACAACTGAAGCGTATTGAAGACCTAGGAGCTGCCATGGAAGAGAGACTGATCTTGGACAACAGGTGGGATTAGTTTTAGAAATATGCTTAGTATGTGGAGACACAAATTGTCTGATCAGTATGCAGCAGCATGTTTCATCTTCGACTGGCATAAGAATAAAGCATAATTAAACTCAGCCTGTTATTATTGTTTTGGTGGAGTTTATGATTGTGTTTTGGTACACAAGTAGGTTTAACACTAATTTATATATGTTAACTGAAATTTTACGACTTCTATATTATCCAGGTACACAGAACACAGTACAGTAGGTCTTGCCCAGCAGTGGGATCAGCTAGACCAACTGGGCATGAGGATGCAGCACAACCTTGACCAGCAGATCCAGGCCAGGAACAGGAGTGGAGTGTCGGAAGACGCACTCCGGGAGTTTAGCATGATGTTCAAGTAAGTTAAGGGTTAGATTAGCTGAGTTAGCCAAGAAAATTGATAATGTATTCTGAAGAATGTTCTAATCGGATGTTTCAAGTTGTTCTTAAGGCTTATGAACATTTTTGGGGATGAAATACTAATTTTTTCTGACAATTTGTGTAACTAAATTGGAAAGTTGTCTTTGGTGGTTTTTTAACTGCACCTAACATAATTATTTTACCTTGTCAAATGTTTGCATGGACCTAACTTCATCACTATTGACCTGACCGCTTTTACCTGACCATATCACCATAGACCTGACCTCATTACCATTGACCTGATCATCTGAAGAAATATAATATTTATGTTTATGTGATTTTGCAGGCACTTTGACAAGGACAAGTCTGGCAAGCTGGATCACCAGGAGTTTAAATCTTGCCTCCGAGCTCTTGGTTATGATTTACCTGTTGTGGAAGAAGGACAAGTTGACCCCGAGTTCCAAGCCATCTTGGACATGGTTGATCCAAATAGGTATTTACTAGATTGTTTGGTTATGCATTTAAGTAACTAATGTGTTGGTGTAACTATTGGTGTTCAGAAATACGAAAAATAAAAATGACCCACTTCTCAATTTTAATCTCATTTAACTTTGTAAATTACTTACTAAGCTGAACGAAGGTGGAATTGTCAATATTTATGAACCACAGGTTGGTTTAGGGTTTGTTTGTATATTATTGGTGCTGATTGTCACTTAAGAACTAAAATATGTTGCCTTTTTCAGGGATGGTCACGTGTCGCTGCAAGAGTACATGGCGTTCATGATCAGTCGAGAGACAGAGAACGTGCAGTCAAGCTCGGAGGTTGAACAGGCTTTCCGGGCTCTAACATCAGGCGATAAACCCTTCATCACATCACAGGAGCTATATGCTGTATGCCAAACTTTCATTAATTTTAAACATTTTCTTTGGGGGAGTGGTGCAAATCTTTCTTTAATCCATAAACCAAACATAATTTGCAAAGAAATAAGACCACTTGTTGCTTTTGGCAAAATAAATGTTTAGAAATGTCCCTTTTAAAGCTGCACTCTCACAGATTGACTGTTTTTAAAACTTTTTTTGGCTTGCGTAAACCAGTGAAATAAGACCCATGACAAAATATCAGATATCATTGTTTTATAGTTACGTGCGAATATTGAAGATTTTTGGCCAAAAGCGTACTAATACTCTTTAAGGAATAATGTATTTTTTGGCTTAAACATCAATTTATGTAAAGTTTTATAAAATCTGGGATCTTATTTCTTATATACACCACTGGTTCTCAGACATTTATGCTGAAATTGGTTCATTCAAAGTCAAACACTTAAAAGTATTTCCGAAGGGTGTTATAATTTTTTTTTTTTTTTAAGGGTGCTATCAATGACTTATTATTTGATATGGGTGTTATAAATGCTATATCATTTCAGAACCTGACAAGAGAACAAGCGGACTACTGCATTGGAAGAATGAAACCGTTTGTGGACAGAACTGGCCGGGTCATACCGGATGCGTATGACTACGCTGATTTTACATCATCCATGTTTGTCAATTAAGCAAAGGAGACTTTAAATTAATACTTATAATGGACTTATGTATTGTGGTGTGGTACTTTCATATTCTTGTTGTATGCTTACACTATACATTAGTTTGAGTTTTTCTTCATTGATATGCTTTGCTTATTATGTAGAACTTATTCCAAAACTTTTAATGAAATAACATATTCAATATATAATAACATGAATTGCATAAAAAATAAAATAAATTTGTAGGGTCAAATTATATATAATTATTCTGCCACCGAGAGGCAGTATAAAAATATGTTTTTATTGTCATTACAAATGAATTGTTTATTATAGATATTTTAAATTTCAACCAACAGGTTAAACACTCTTTACCATTTATTTATCAATAATATCACTAACAGATTTGGACTGAATGAAATTCTTAAGAAGTACACCAATTCTGACCTTACATGCTATCGGTTATATATGTCGGTTCAAACACCAGATAGGACTTGAATCGGCTACAACACCGTAACACCAGGATCTTGATGTCCAAACCATTCAAGTACTTCCGTATTGCCATAGTTACTCTTAATATGTGTAACTAGCTTATATCATATATCCTAATTATAAACAGTTCAGTTTTTGCTTTCAAGATTAAATTAATAATGGAAACAAATAGAGACTCACCAGTTTTCAAATTGAATTGAGAAGAAGAAGTTTTTTATGAATCGTGTTAAATATTACTTAGTAATAAAGAACATCTTGCACATAAATTTGCTATTGAAATCATAATCATGAAATAAAAGTAGCTACCGATGTTTGTTTGTTACTTTTTTTAACGCCAAATTAATTCTCCAGTTTTTAGCTCTATTGGCTGTAGGCCAGAAGAGTTCGAGTGATGGCGTTCGCATCAGTCCGTGGGTCAGTAAACAATTGCCTCTGAAAACTTGTACAGTCTAGATATCCGTAAGAGTTCGGCTTCTTTCGAAAACCAGCCAGATCTGTCGATGCATGACGGGATGATGGCCGTCTAAATTTGGCAAAACTGCTATAATTAACCTTTTGCAGAAGATAGTAATAATTTATGTCCGATGTTACCAAACTTAAACATAAGCTGGATATACATGAGAGCCACATTTATAATCCGAAGTTTGCTAAACTTTTGCAGAAGCAAAATATCCATAAGAGCTCGTTTTTATTTTGAAATCCAGCCAGAACCGTCTGGAATATGGCCCTTTAAAATTTAAGAAATTCTTAAAATTGTCCTTGTGAACACGGTAAAACTTCATTTATTATCCGATGAGAGCTCGGTTCCTTTCGAAAACCAGCCAGATCTGTCCATGCATGACGGGATTATGGCCCTTAATAATTGGCAAAACTGTTATAATTTGCCTTTTTTATAAGGTAGTAATCATTTATGTCTGATGTTTACCAAACTTGTACATAAGCTAGATAAAAATGGGGGCTTCATTTATAATCCGAAGTTTGCTAAACTTGTGCAGTATCAAAACATCCATAAGAGCTCAATTTCTTTGGAAAACCAGCCAGATCTGTCTATAAATGACTGGAATATGGCGCGTTAAAATTTACAAAATTGTCGTGAACACGGTAAAACTTCATTTATTATCCGGCGAGAGCTCGCTTCTTCGAAAACCAGCCAGACCCGTCCATGCATGCCAGGATTATGGACCTTTGAAAATGCATAAAAAATGAGCTTGTGAACACGATAATCTCTACTTATTTTCCGATGTTTACCAAATTTATACAGCAAATAGATATCTATTAAGACAGGGATGATAAAATTCCGGAATTCCGGATTTAAGGCCTCACGAATCGATTTTGAGATTAATGTAAATCCGTTGAGTTTTTTTCTAGGGGGGAGGGGTACAGGGAGCGATTCGAGCTCAGTTCGAACAATATGGGTACGAAAGGTGAGTTTTCCGGAAGTGTAAAGCCGGAAATAAACGAACCTATTTACGTCTTTGCAATCGAGCTATATGATTGGTTAAGATAACATCCGGTGATTACGGAAATTACCGATGGGACCAGAAGACAGTATCCGGATATGACAGACGACGAAGACGAATAAACGGGTATTTGAAAATTGGGAAAAAAAACGACCACCACCAACTTCTAAAAACATCGATTCGTCGATTTCAAGGGTATATTTGCCATTTATTTTTAAGAGAAATTCCCGAAACGTTTCTTTTTAAGTTAATAGAAAGTGATCAAACTGAGAATGAATTTTGCGCATGTAGCATTATTTCGGACATCCCGATTCGGATTGTGTCATAATAATCGATTTTTATTTTACAAATTTTATTTGGCCGATGGAAGTTTACGCTGTAAACCGTTTCTTTATTATTCTCATAATGTTTGAAGCATTGTTCTCAATAAGAAGTGGCTGTTGACCTCTATGGTTCAAATGAAAATTGGTTTGGTTTAAATTTAAAAAAAAAATGAATAAATATTTTGTAGTAGTAATATATATTACGTAGATGCTTATTTTATATTTGAGACAGTTCAACAAAACTTCTTGAGGACCCAGTTTGAGTGAGATTTAAATTCTATAGTTGTAATTTGTATTTCCAGGTATGTTGATGGTTACAAAAGTCAGAGATGAACAGACAACTCAGCCAGTGCATCCAGTTGTTCCTGTCAATGACTGACAATTCAATCCAGAGGCCATGATACTTGGATTTATGGCTGAACATGCTCCCTGGCACCACAGTAGTGTATCTTACTTAAGACACTTGCCAAAGATACAAAAGCTCTCAGTGAATTAAAACTTCAAAGGTGTACAGCATCATACAAGATGACTTATGGAGTGGCTAGCCATTTCAATGATGAACATGTGGAGGAGTTAATGGATCTCGGTTTTGTTTCAACTAAGACAAGTCACCAAACACAAACAATGAGAATACTGTTGCAGCTTTTTTCTGCTATAGAAAAAGAAATAGTGTTGAGATATTTGGCCTCCTTAAAAATCAAAAGGGCTGATTCTGAATCAATTTTCATGGAATTTGAAAGCCTGTTTGAGAGACTTCAACTGCCGTGGGACAATCTAGTTTGTGTGCTACTGGACTCATGTAACACCATGAGGGGAAAAAATCTGGCTTGGGGACCAGAATATGTCAAAGTCCACCATGTCCACAACGGCTACGCTGCCAAAGCATTTAAGTCCCGTTTGGATATTACTTGGAATAATATATATATTAATTAATAACATTATATTCCCATCAAATGTGCAAAAAATGGAATAAATACTCTTATGATACATAAAAATTGAAGAAATAAAACTTTTACAATAAACATTTGCAAGCATGATAATTGATATGTTGTTCATTATTATAAATCAAACATCCCACAGTGTAGACTGTTCATACACAGGCATTTGATCATAGCCAGTTGAGTTTTATGGGAAGTGGACAACTGAACCAAAATGTCAGGTACATGTCTAATGCCTGTGACTTCAGGTATAAAAAAAGTAAATTTAACTTTGTTTAAAGACAAAGGTGTTAATCTTCACTGCTAAGATACCTATTAATTGTTCTGATTGTGGATGTCTCGTGTTGAACATATTTATATCTACCAAACCGAAAGGTGTACTCCTTGAACACTATTCTAAGGCAAAAAAAGGGTATTAGAATCCCTGAAATACGGAAAGCTTCGGGGGGCTTCGCCCCCCTTGTCCCCCCACCAGGGCTTTGCCCTGGACCCATCGGGGGCCTTAAGCAGCCCCCCTGAACCCCACGCAGACATTTTCAGGATTGGCAACTTGGCTCTGTTATCATCCCTGATTAAGAGCTCTCTACCTTTGGTTGTATTATGGCCATTTAAATTTAAAAATTGCCAAAGCAGCTTTAATTTAATTTAAGAACACCATAGCACCTTAGGTTAATAGCCAATGTTTACCAAACTTTAATTTTGATAAGATATCTATGAGATCTCGGTTCCTTTTTTAACCAGCCATAGCTGTCCGTAGTTAAAGAACTCTGGTCTAGAATCCTAAACCTTTGTGCGTAGGTTGAAATATGTTGAATATGACTGGTAGATGACCCCTATTGATTTTGAGGTCAAGTAGCCTTTTACAAAAAATGTGTTGATTCATCTGTTGTAAAATATACTGCGACTGATAGCTAGTTGACTCTGAAATCAACATGCCTGTTACATTTTAGTGTTAAATAATTCGGTAAAGTTGAGTAATTATTGCTTGTGATGGGAAATAGTTTATATTATAGTAGATTTAAGTTTGTTTTGCTCAAAAATTGCTTTGTCGTGGTAGTATAGCGGCAAGCATACTTAACCCACAATCCATAGGCCTGGATAAGATTCCCGGATGCGCCGGACTTTTCATGTTTTACAAAATGATTTTAGTATTTTTTTTAACTACATTTGGTTACGAATGATCTAGATACAGAAAGTGACCAAATTAAGCAAGCCAGAAGAGCACAGGCTCTCATGGGCCTCTTGGGTAAATTATTTCATAACTGAAGCCTGTAATATATAGAAAATAATTGTTTGTTTCAGTGTAAGATCGTAGTATATTTTCTGGTTTGTATGGGAACCTCCCGACTCGCTAGTACGTGCATATTCGGTTTGCAAGAATAATATTAAATAAATTTCTTCCCGTGGGTATTTTGCAGTAATAAATGCCGTTATGTTAAAATCGTATGATTTTGATTAAAATAATGCGTTCAAAGTCTTATCAATGTATATATGTTATTTTTTAAATGTGGAACCGGAGAAATGGCGCATATGTTTGCCTTAGAAAAACATCGAATTATTGTCATAGGATAACCTTTGTGTCGGCGTTGTAGTGTAAAGAGTTCAGCGGAAAAATAATACACATGTTCCCAGAGCCAATTTGCGCATGTGCAGCAACGCACATTACTCTATAGAGATTATAACCTTCGAGGTTTGCCCCTTTCGTGAAGCCCATTAAACAACAGCATCGCCCTTGTTTGAATATTGAAACGGACAACATAGCTCCCTTGCTCGTTCGTCACAGTATTGGAGATTGTAGTTGTTTCGACCGACCTGGCTATATGGGGGGATTCAGTTTTTGTCCACTGATCTGATTAGGAATTTTCATTAGCAAAAGGATATTTTAAAACCATTATTGCCTTGATGTTTAATATCATCTGGAAAAGCGGCGGCGGAACGCATAAGTCATTGTTGCTGCACAATCAAGACTCTATAAAACAACAACTTCTCGAGAACACTTCATACTTTATCATACAAACATAGCATACATGCATACCTTTACATACACTTAAATACAGATGTACGCTATCATGATACATAATTATGTATACAATAACGTTATCATACAACAATATTTACACCTCAACTTCCATTCCTTAAATGAATTATCTTTCGGCAATTGCGTTCATCAATCGATGAACGCAACTTCTTCGGATATGTTCGGATCGCAATTCAATTCCTTACAGAACTGTCTTTCGGCAATTGCGTTCATCAATCGATGAACGCAACATCTTCGGATATGTTCGGATCGCAATTCATCGCATAACAATATACATGAAAACTATTGATCTTGTTGTTGTTTGTATTGTGTCAGCAGGTCTCCTAAAATATAAATTAACATTTTAGAAATTGCTAAGTTATTATATTTTAAACGTTTTGTTGCCAAAAGTGCTTCAATTTTACGTTTAAAGGTGATTTCAAGTGGTTGATCTTTTCCCGCGTAATTTTTTTTTTAATGTGACGTCATTTGAAAAAAAAATGTTTCCGGTAACAGTCGGGTCGTCCTATTTACAGAATGGGTAAGAAAGGATTACTGAAAGGTAATCCGAAATGAAATGAAGTATTTTTTTAACGTTTCTTGAATAAAATATTGAACTATTGGTGTAAATATAAGGAATGAGTTGCGGGGTTGATGTCATTATCGGGGATATGAACGCAATTAGGCTGGTCAAAGTACGCGTGAAGTCCTTCGGACTCCATACACTTAGACCAGCCCAATCGAGTTCATACCCCGATAATGACATCAAATCCCGCAATTCATTCCTTAATTGTAAATCTTTATTATCATACAACAGTATACAGATGTACATTATCATACAGCAATAAGATAAGTATATTATCGTTCAAATTATACAGATGTGCATTATCATTAAAATTAAACAGCAGTTAACAGAAGTAAACTATCATTCAACATTTCACAGAAGTAAATTATCGTCCAAAATTATACAGAAGTATACAATCATTCAAAATTATACAGAAATAAACTATCATTCAAAATGATACAGAAGTAAACTATCATTTAAAATTATACAGAAGTATACAATCATTCAAAATTTTACAGAAGTATACTATCATTCAAAATATTACAGAAGTAAACTATCATTCATAATTATACAGAAGTTAATTATTGTTCAAAATTATCAAAATTATACCATCATTAAATAAAAAAAAATATACTGAAGTACACATCCATTCAGAAGTATTCTTAAGTATTTAATCTGTTTTCGTTTTCAGTATTTAATCATTTAAACTTATACAGAAGTATACTATAATTCAAAATCCTCAAGACGTACATTATCATTCAACATTATACAGAAAAATGTAATCATTTATAATTATACAGAAGTGTATTATCGTTAAAATAATACTCAAGTTCAAAATCATTCAGAATTATATATATAAATACAGAATAACATAATCATTCAATATATAAAGAAGTACATTATCATTCAAAATTATACAGAAGTATACTTTCATTCAAAATTATACAGAAGTATTCTGTCGTTCAAAATTGTCAAGAAGTACATTTTCATTTAAAATTATACAGAAAAAAAGTAATCGTAAAATATTATACAGAAGTATACTATATCTCAAAAATATACAAAAGTACAAAATAATTTTAAACTATACTAGAGTGCGTAATCATTTAAAATTATACAGAAGTATACTATCGTTAAGATAATACTCAAGTACAAAATCATTCAGAATTATACAAAATTACATAATCATTCAATATATACAGAAGTACATTATCATTCAAAATAAAACAGAAGTTTACTATCATCCAAAACTCAAAACTTATCATACAGTTAAGTTAATTTTCATTAACAATCATACAGAAGTAAATGATCATTCACAATATACAGATGCTTATTTTCATTATTACAGTTTCATCCCAAAAAGCGTAAATCCATTTATGACGCACATTACATGCACAATGGATATGTAACATATTTGCATTCATTAACATACATAACCTTAAACAGAAATGTTGTTGAATTATGTTCATAAGATGAACTGGCCACAATTTCTCGAAACTTCTTAAGTCCCTTATAACAGGATTAAGCTAATCTCACTATTTTTGTTTTTCTATATTATGCGTAACATTTACTCCTGCGAGAGTTTTTATACGTTATGAAGTAAATATTTGTATAATAATCACAATTAACTATTTTTCATTTACCAAAATCGATTTTAAGTATATATTTTGGCTAATTGAAATAAGCGACTTAAGCCTGTTAAGCTTAAGAAGTTTCGAGAAATTGGGGCCTGCTAGCGAATACTTACGCTCGTCTGTGCTTCTCATTTACCAAGAAGCAAAACTTTAAAACTAATGTACCCAGGGGCGGGTGGTTTAGGATTCAACGTTAGAGGGAGTGTACACTTTTGACATTCGCCTCTCCCTCAGAACATAATTTTATACGGTTTGAAGTGTTGGTGGGGGGGGGGGGGGGTACCCCCAAGAATATTTAAACAATTTCTTGTCCGAAGTGGTGCATTATGGGTGTATTTTTAATTACTTTTTTCTCATTTATTGAAATAAAATTTGCACTTGGAAGATTTAAGGGTGTGGGGGTGGGGGTGTGTGTGTGGGGGGGGGGGTAGGAGAGGCACCGGAACCCATAGTGGTACCAAGAACGAGCATAAATGTGAATTGATATAAAATACTAGTGAAAGTAGCCTTTACTTAAATGGCTTCTGAGCAATTGTCAAAACATATAGACGACGGTAATTTCGACGTCCCTACCAAAGCTGTGACGTTACCCCGACTTTTTCACAGTCGAGCGGAACAAAGTATAAGCAAAATGAAAGCAGAATTTGAAGGATCTCATTAAGATATGCACAAAAGTATTATTAAACTGAATAAACCACTATATTGTAGAAACAGACACAAACATTTGACCTATACCCTGGTATTCAGATGCATTAGTGTTAAAAAGAACAACATTGGTGTTCATAATACAAATATATCAAATACAACATTCGTTTTGATTTCAAAGACATACACATACAAAGCTATACACACTTTTATATAAGTTGTTTTGTTTATTCACAGGGTGTTCCTTTTCTACGTCATCGCACTCGAATTGTTTTGTTTTAAAGTTGGATTAAATGAACTGTTACAAATAAAAGTTTTAAGATGTTTTGCATATGACATAATGGACAACAATCATTATAAATTGATTATTTTTTTGTATTTTTAAACTAGAAACAGTTCGTGCAACGTCTAAGTCTCATACTACCTTATATTGTCTGGCCGTAGTGTGTTTTGACATTTCGAACACTTGAATAAAATTGTTGTTATATGATGTCAAGTACAGACGTTGTGTTTTATCACAGACCGCCACACATCTATGCCCTATCCCGTCCTTAATCCCCAGTAGCGGGATGACGGTTCTTGTCTCAGGGGACACCAGAAAAACATTATCGCTTCCACACACGTAAACTCGACCTGCAGAGTCCACTGTCATACTTGATTCGTAATGTAGATTTTCCTTTAAATCCACAACACCGAGAATACGGCCATCCTGGGTGAGGGAAGTCACCGTATTTTTTATACAGTCAGCGATGTATATGATGCTGTGGTCAGGGCTTACTGCAAGGGAAGCAGGCCATTTGAACAGTTTCTTACCGTCATCGTCTTTCTCAAACTCCTGTAATTATACATCCACAAATAATATATTTTCATTAGAAATACGTTTGTACCAAAATCCAAGGTTTTGACCTCGTTGCACCGTACATGAATTTATGAAAGGGACTCGCTTATTTTGTTTTGGCCAACGCTCTTTCAAACTTGCTTTTAAATTGCTTGTATGGAAATCACAAACCAGCAACTGTCAGTTACGCATCCGAGCAAAAGTACAAAAATCCAAATCATTTCGTTATGCAATTGCAATAATACAATAAGAAAGACAGGGACAAGCCCAGTAGGCAAATATTAAGAAATATCCCCTGGGTCAGAGCCCAAATGACACAGAACCAGAGACACAAACGTACGAACACACCATACAAGCATCAGAATATCAATAAATTATACTGACGCTTTTTTGGCAAAATAATATTTTTGGTCACGTTTTAGAAAAAAATACCTAGGCTAAGGAGCATCAGAACGTTGATGATGTTTAATCATAATAACGTAAAATTTCATTTTTTTCGATGATTTTCGCTATAAAAGGTTACCAACTCTCTTTAGAAGACACTCGTACACAAAAATGAAGTAATTTAAGCACCATACATGTACATGGGTGAAATGGTTCTTTAGTACAAGAACTACTTACCATGACAATCTTTACCAGACTGTTTAATTTAATGCAAATCACAATATTTCGTTTGTTTCCATTCTTATAAATATCAATGTCAATGCTTGTCGTCAATTAAATTTATTTTATTATTTCCGTTTTTTGTTGTTCAATATTTTATATTAATTGAAAAAATAAACACACATTTGATGAAACTGAAAATAACCGAATGTCTTGCTGTCGTTAACGTTTATACATACTTCAGCCTTCATCTTATGAGACCCAATATGCTAGTAGTACATATAGTGTACATTCATGGACTTATAAACACATCACTGCACCCACTCCCATCCCCTCAATATTGAAAAGGATATAAATGTTAATGCTTCCATGTATGTTATGATATAATATGAGCGTGATAAAAGACAAATAGATACACAATTCGACCATTTCACCAACTATGTTCCAAATACTTGTTACAAAGTTTGTTGACAGTGTTAAAGCTACACTCTCACAGATTGACCGTTTTGACAATTTTTAAAATAGAATATTTGCCTTGGAATGAGCCAATTGTTTTAAGAATGTGAGAAAACCAGTGATATAATCTTACTGACAAAATTAAGAACGCAGTGATTCATATTATGTACGGTTGCAAATTGATGTTTTATGGCTAAAAGCGTTACTAAGAAAAATAAGTTTATGGGCATAAAAAATCTATTTCCGAACGTTAATATGAAAATCGAGTGCATTTTTATGTTTACCTCATTTGACTTTAATGAAAAAAATAAAAGAAAGCATATGATTTAGATACATATAAAACATTCTATACTTTGTTTAATTAATGGCTACGTGGCCACGAATAACCCAGCTAAAAAGCGCCAAAATATCTTTCATTTTTTTTCTTTACCTAAATCATAATAATGTCATATACTTATTATTATTATGTTGCTTGTTTTTCTTTGAGTCAAATAAAGAAACAAAATAATGAAAATATAGACATAATATTTGAATCAACCTATATTGTGTTCCTTTAAATTCAACTGAAATTGATTTCTTTGGTCGATATTTATTATATTTAAGGTTATATCACTTAATGTTTATATAATTATGCTATAGGCGCATATCTCTGTTATATTTTTTCCTTTATCTCTTCCAGTTATAGTTTTGTTTGATTTCGAGAGAGCATATTGTTTTGTTTTTCATAGTATACACATGCAAATTATTTTTACATTTAATAAAGGTTATATTTTTAAAGTATACTAGAAATGCCTTCCATGTAACCCCATATTCTTTGATCGTTTCACATTAATAGCAACAACTACAATTAACATATATTACAGATTGACGCAAATCCATCCGATCCATATTTCAGCATAACCCTTAATGTTCTGGATAGATCAATTATATTGCACATTTGTATAACATAATTTAATATATTTAATATTAAAATAACTATCATTTTTGTCAATCATTCGTAAAATATCTTTAAACTAAAGGGTGGGTAATCTAAATTTAGAAATTTAACAGTAGTAAAGTCAAGTAGAGAATCGTTTACCTTTATCACGTTTCCTTTCATATCCAGAATTTGTACTCCAGGATACTTGTAATAACAAACAATCAAGTTGTCACCACTGGATGCTATTGCTTTGCAACGTTCATTAGCATTTATTTTATTTTCAAACAACAGGTCCCCCTTTTCAGTCACACGTAAAAACCATACTTCATTGCGTGAAGTCACTGCCACACGTTTACCAGGTATTGTCGTTATATACTTAGGTATAAATCCACAATCATTCCACCTTACTTGTTGTTTTCCACTATCCATATCAAAACATTGCACAAAATTTCCCACATAATCTGCGGCCACCAGGAACCTGTCCCCTACAACAGCCATCCCGCGTATGAAACCGAATCCCCCGAGCCCGTCTGTTCCCAGCAGTATTTCCCCTAATTTCTTGAGGGTCAGAGCATCAGTGGGCTCGCTAATAATAATAATAATAATAATAATAATAATAATAATAATAATAATAATAGTAAAAATAATAAAAGTGATATTAATAATAATGACAATAATAATGACAATAATAATAATAATAATAATAATAATAATAATAATAATAATAATAATAATAATAATAATGACAATAATGATAATAATAAAAATAATAATAATAATAATAATAATAATAATAATAAGAGTAGATTTCTATATAAATTGATCTTATAAGTATACGTTACCATCTCTTTTGGAAATTTTATTCAGATTATTTTTGAAATCTTATAACAAAATAGTTCTAACATTACTCTTTCAATCACATGCTACACCTTGTTGCCTGTTTAGTATAACCATCAACTATTTTTCTGTATTGCACATGTGTAAGAAAACAAAATTACTCCACATGTTTGTAAACAATTTAATTGGAAACAATACTTGCTTTATTGGTAATATTCTAGCAAGCCATACATTTATTTGTTTTATAGTAAATATTTATTTTCAATAATGTCGTTTTCATTTCAATCATAACGAAATAGTTTCTCTTGATTTCATGAAGAAAACTGTATTTTAACCGAAAATGACGCCATTAACATATGTTATAATAAATTACGTCATCTTATCTGGTGTTACGTCACCATTTAAAAGAAAGGAAATTTCTCTAAAATAATAGAGTTCATGTTGTGTTTCCTTCTTAATTGTATGTCCAATTTATAAACGCAGTTTAAACGATCGTATATATATAATAACATATATATTTCAATTATTCCCAGAATGCCATTTCCTCAAAGCATGTAGCGAGGCATATAGCATTGCTGTGCTGTATTCGGATCATCATCACCGCATTTGATACATGTAGGTCTTTTTGTTAATTTTCACCAAAAATAGACATGTGATTAAACATCTGACAGTCGTCATATTATAATACATAAATTGAATGAACTCCTCCAAGAAATATGAAAGTTAGCTCGTTAAAGGCTTGCTTTCTAAGAAATCCCCCGAACTTGTTAAATAAAATTGTGCTTTATATGACGACTTGTAAGTAGTCCGATATATCTAATAATCGTTATTTCTGATTATGAAGATATTATCTACAGAGATATGACCTACAGTGCATGACCTTGTTGTAGAAAAGTTAGGTGCAAAATTGATAAAATCTGGATTTGAACTCGGTGGTATTATATATAGACGTAACAACGTAAGATCAGGCTAACAAAGGTAACGCTAAAATGGCGTTAATGACGCCGGATGAAATGCTGGTTGTATAGTGAAAACAGTAGTGTATTGTGATACAAACTATAGAAACCATTTTGAACAGTATATGTTTGGTTCCCTTGTTAAAGCTGCACTCTCACGGTTGAACGTTTTGCCAACTTTTTTATTTTTGTCATTGAACGAGCCAATTTTTGCGAAAATCCATTGAAACCAGTTATATAAGACTGCTGACAAAAAATAGATAGCAGATTTTTATATTTAAGTTTAAAAGTAAATGTTTTATGCATTTTTCTTAAACCGTTAGTAACTGTTCAGACCATAAAACATTGATTTTCGAACGGAATTATGCAAGTCTGCGGTCTGATAATTTGTTAGCAATCTTATATCACTGGTTTGGAGATAGTGACACTCTTATTTAAATTCAACACATACACATGTATAACAAACATTTATTTTGAGTGATTAACCTTCAACTTCTAACTAAATAATGCGTTTATGGAAAATCTTTATTTCTGATAATAAGTTTATAACCGTGTTTTTAACAGCTGAAATCGCAAAAATATTAAATGATAGTATCGTTCATAAGAACCATTGTTTTCGACATTTATAAATCCTTTTTGGTAAATTAAAACAATTGTATTAAACGTGATAAATCTTATTTGGGAGTAATAGTGCATCTTTGAATAAATAAAACGGAAAGAATAATGACCATAATTACCTATATTTAACGTATGTAATGAATAACATGAACTATATTAATAACTTATTTTACTTAACATTTTTATTTATTCGGTTTGATTAATAAATATTTCAATCCTATTTTGAAGAAAATATATCATAGCGATAAATTTTCAAATTGAATAAATATAGTGCAAGAATGCAAAAGTGCAACGTAGTGTTTTTGATGTTGAAATTGTTTAATAGTGTTAACCTCTTAGATGATTTGAAATGTACTTTTCAAAGAAGAACATACGTCTTGAAGTGATATCAAATTTTGAAATTAAAAAAGCAAAGGTGTTTTGTATTGCTATTTCCACCAGTTAATCTATGACAAAAAACGTATAGTTTAATCAAAGCATTTTTATATAGCTTTAAAATTATGTCACTGTGTATCTCAACGTGGAAAAATAGGGGAACAAGATTGCAAAATTGTACAAACATTAGCATTTCCAAGATTTCCTTATCGACATCATATTTGGTGTATATTTTGTTAACATAAAATACAACGCCGTTATAATCTTGGACATATGCCCTTTTAAAATATATATTTTTTTAATTTATGAAATGTATTTGAATTGCTTACGTATGATATTTCGAGTTTTCATTAGCATACTCATGTAACACGTTATTTTCAGAAAACGTTCTCTAAAGTAACTCCTTTTGCAGTGAACATTCAGTATTCTTTTATGAAAATACATTGGGCGATGCACAATTGTGTACTAAATTCCATGATATAAAGAGCCATCCCATAAATTACAAAAATGGGAATCACAATACGTCGAAAATGGCATGTGTTAGTAATCTCGATTTGGCCCGATATTTTGACGCTACGTCATAGATTTAAGAATCGAGAAATTACTTTTATGAATTTTAACCTTGTCCGGGAGATTACATCGAATGGAATTATTTGTGTATATTAAATGTTGATAACAAGTTCGGACGGATAAAAAGGGAAAAAAACAGTGCTTAATTTTCTTGACACAAGGAAATGGTAAACGTTTTGCTTACTGTTTTATAGACGAAAAATAATCATTATTATTCTAAGATATAAGTACAGGGTGAGGAATCACGTGACTTCAACGGGGTTCTCACATGTGTCACCACGGTTCAAAACTGATGTAAACAAGCAAGAAAGTGACAATTATTTCTAAATAACCTTTTTGAGAGAAAAGATGGGAAAATATTTCTTAGCCTATAAAAGACTATACTATTTTCTGCTTCTACAAGTGTGAAATATTTTGGATTTACTTGTATTTTAACGATGGAATCCTTGGCCAAAATTTCGAATCGACAGGATTTTGTAGAACGATGCAACGATGTGTGCACCGTGAGTCTTTGTTTTGTATACATTTCTATGTAATTAGTAATATTTAAGAACTCAAACATGTGTTCAAATGTTGATTGTTTGTAAAATTTAATTTAGTTCTTTTAATGAATATCGATATTTCAAGAGAGGCTGTTGTTAACGTGAATTTTATATTTGCTGTTGTTAACGTGAATTCTTCTCATAACATGCTTAATTGATTTAATAAGTAGTTTGAACTTCTCTCTCAACTTTGACGATAATGCATTCAACACTGAACGTTTATTCCAAATAATATTTCTTTTATGAAATGTATATATATCCATCCATTTGTTCGATTTAAAATGTTAAATTTATGTTCTAGGTTGGCCGTCATGGTGATACGTCCACATTATCCATTGTCCGTCTGTAAGAGACGGAGTCAACCCTTATATGTTTCACCAAATGTTGACAAAAGATGGATCAATTTAATTGATGCAGTGATGAGTACATTCAAATTGAAGACAAGATATACACCAGCCAACTCCGTTCCATGTACATGCCCTGGTAAAAGATAGGCAACAGCAAAGAAATGATTGAACTACGTTTTAATGTACAATAAATCATTAAACTATTGATAAAAGAAAAAGTGATTACATGTTTTGCTGGTTGGATCCATTGTATTTGTATATGACGTCATTATAAACTACTTATTTCTTTTTTCATGCTGTAAGAAAAACCATTTGAGTGAAATGATTCAAAACGTCGCACTCATAATGTAAAAATTCAACCCTTTTAAGTTATGGATGTAATGGATGCAATAACAATTTCTTTGATATATGTTTGCGTATTACATAAGTAAAGTCATGTTGTTGTTTATATAAATAAAATCATATACCATTGTTGTTTGACATTACTAATTATAGGAATTGTAAATGTGATTTATTATTTGTAAAATATTTCACAATGTGATGATATTAAAGCAACTGTGCACCAGATGATCATATTGCAAGAAAAAATGAAAATTGTTGAAAACTGACATAAACTTGGTATTAATGTGTTCAATGCATTGAAACTTACTAACTGAAGTACCACATAGTTTACAATTTATTTAAGTTTAGCAGTTATTTCGTATGTTTCCATTAAAAAAGATTACTGCGATGTCTATCTAGTAGATTTCATTCCTTATGCGTAATTGGCAAGTCGATGTTATCACGTGATATTACCAAGTTAGGTGTATAGCTTAAATATACCACTTGATTGAAGTAAGCCTTCGTAGCACAGTGGATACAACACTAGGTTGCAATTTTGGCGACACGGGTTCGAACCCGGTCTCCGCCACAACTTCTTTTTACATTTTGGTACTATTTTTACAATTATGATCTCAAAGCGTAACACATTCTATTAAATAATTGTCCTGAGATTCGTTACAGAATACAACCTGTTTTGGTGCCAATCTGGTTTACAGTCCCTTTAAATATGTTAAAGCTGTTTTAAGAAAATCAAATAGATATTCAGAAAGATTGCCAAATTGTTAGTCATGGGCAAAAGTTATTATAGATATATTACTATCACTAGGATTTTATGATGCATGGTTATTTCAAAGTGTTGGTGATTTTAATATATATTTAAAGTGAACTGAAACAGCGACTAAAATGTATGTACACAAACGGTTTGCTGAATTTATTAATTCAGCTACAGCCAAAACGTTTGTTTTGTTCACTGACTGTAAGTTACAACCACTTTTGTGTGCTGTTAATATAGTTAAATTTAGGAAAGCATTGACGAGACATAGACTTTCGTCACACAGGTAAGAAATTGAGGCCGGTAGATGGCACAAACCTAAACCTTTATCTGAATTTGAAAGGAAAAGTCAAGTTTGCTATAAAATAGTAGATGAGTTTCATTTCTTGTTTGAATGTACTTTATTTAGTTATTGAAGAAGACAATACAATACATACATAAAAACTATTTAAATAGACCAAATATAACCAAATTTGTTGAACTTACAAATACCAATAAAACTATTCAAAGGAAATTAGCAATGTTTATCGACAAAACATTTTAATTTAGAGTCCTTGTTGTACTTATATTGATGTAAGAAAACTCATTTAAATGATATTTGTAACCACTGTCACCTCACTATGGTTATATTATATTGTATGTGTACTGTCTATGTTTAATTTGTGTTTCGAATGTACCTTGTTGGTAAAGATAAGTATACGTGTATTAATATATATCGTGACCTACGATCGATTGACAGAAGTGCAATTTATTATATATATATTATGAATTCCATTGAAGTATGTTCATGGGCCTAAGACCTTTATGCATTTGAATGAACTATGAAACTTGATTATCACAACTCGAGGCTTGTGATTCCACTTAAGGTCTCTGGTTGGTGATATTTTCTTCTATGGCGTTGAAGCTATCAATTTCTCTCTCTCCCTCAGATTAGTAGATTAAAATATTTGGCCACGCTGGACATCCTTATTGTGCTCATAGCTACAGAACTTTTTGATGAAACCTACAAAAGAGTGTTTTCTACAACAATTTTCTCACAAATATAAAATTTTAGATATGCAAGAAAAAATATCAATCATGTGTTTCCAGTAAGGATAGAAACATCCGACGCTCGGGCACGCTGTGTGGCCGGTAACTCGGCAAGCCTCGTTACCGGCTTACGCGCGAGCCCTTGGGTCGGATTTTTCTATCCGTTCCGGAAACACATGATAGATACTTACACTCTTCTATTGTCATCACATACCTGCCTCCCTGAAGACCGTCGTCTGCAGCACAATGGAAACATTGTCATATGGTATTATTTGAAAAATGAAAACTTTTTAACCTTGTTTCCGCATAACACGCTATGGCCATGCCAGATACAAATTATCATCTTACGAGGGAAGGTCATTTTCATGTTAGTCAATTTTGTTGTCAGTGCTTCTTATTATTTCCTATTTTTCTTATGGATAAAGATATTTTGACCATTTTCGAAGCATGGAATTTAACTGGAGCGTGGGCAGTTTTATGATAAACCTTTAGGAATGGCGATTTTGTTATTTAATTGATATTGCTATTTGTTCGTTTATTGGGTGTTGGATTTCTTTTACTTTGGAACGTACATGAGACGGGTTTGGCTGAAGTGAATTTTGCCTTTAATGTTATTGTATCTATTACTTCATCCATTTAATTTGTCCATCTTTGTAAACATTTGGTGAAACTGCAGAGGGATACTGAGTATTTGGAAGTTTCAAATCGATAAAATTGGTGTACATTCATACCATGAATAAGAGCTTTAGGTTGTATAAATTCTCTTCACAAATGAGAGGGCAATACAAACCAAAAATTAGAATAAACTGAGCATGTTATTTATAAGTTTGTTAAGGATACCGACTTAACATAGTCAGTTTATTGAGATGAGAAGAAGTTTACGTTAACGAGAGCACATATCACTATCACCTTTACAACAGCACTTCATGAAAATTCGATATTTATTGGAAAAACTAAAATAATATTTAACGAACAATTCGTTTTATGAGAGTAACGAGCAAAACTAACTTTTTAAGGCATGTCTGATATCTGAACTATTTCAGATGACTAAGAAATATGTACAAAACAAAGAATCGCGGCGCAAACCACGTCTCATCGTTCTACAAATCCCGTCAATTCGAAATTTTGGCCAAGGATTCCATCGTTAAAATACAAGTAATTCCAAAATATTTCGCACTTGTAGAAGCAGAAAATAGCATAGTCTTTTATAGGCTAAGAAATATGTTCCCCTCTTTTCTCTCAAAAAGGTTATTTAGAAATAACTGTCACTTTCTTGCTTGTTTACATCAGTTTTGTCTAGCAACCTAAATATCGCCAAACAAAGTGTGTAGCTATCACGGGATTCATTATAAGATTTGTTAAACACCTGACCAAGTTAACAATGACCATATACATTTAATATTAAATATTATTTGTGAATGTTGTATTTTAGAATTAATGCCCTATATTCTACACCAATAAGATCTGATCATGTGTAGACATACGTTAAGAAGAGAGTCTTTATAAATTCATGTAATATTCAACTTCAATTATTTTCGTGTATCTATATGTCAAAGTGGTAAATGAATTTATGCCTAATTATAATTTCCTCTATAGTAAAAAAAAATAAAAAAAATGTATAGATAAATTAATATAACTTACGTTTTGTCCTCTTTCAACTTGATGGAGTCTGGTTCATATGATTTTACCTTAATTGCTCGAATCTCTGAAATAGTGCAGGCAACTAAGGTACACTTCCGCACGACTAACGTTATAACTATCATACTAATGATTATATGTAAACTGTAAACAAGCAAAACAATAATGAAAGTAGATATTTAGCGACACCAACTTTCCCAATTATCCTCAACTCCGTTGGTAGCCCAATGCCTGATCTAATCTGCAGTATTACTTCCGAAGTACTGATGCAACTGGTACTATTGTTTAGTAATGCTTGTTTATAGTCCATGTGTGTTTGCTGTTATACGTCATTGCATTCATTGTAAATATATGACTTTCTTCAAGAATACAATCAAACTTTGTACTTCGGATTGATTTAATTTATGAAGGACATACATAATAAGCATCTCCGTCCACATAGTTATTCATTTTTTATTCTTCATGACCATAAACTGTCACTGATTGTAACGCGTGAAAAAATAATACTGCTTAAATCAGTGCTATGATATGGAAACTATTTCCCTTTGCTGCACAGTGATCATTGCACGTCATACGATAATGATGAAAATCACGTGACGTCATTCAAAAAAATGAATGTGTCATAAATGAAAAATAAAGAGGATAATGGTTTGTTTTAGTTAGGTCGGAATATTTTTCTCAGAATCGGTAGCAAACGCTAAATTTTACAAATGAATACCTACGTTTAGTGTTCACGAGGTGAAATATATTGCAATCTTACACAGAAACACAATATTTAAAAAAATGTCTTGTAATGATATTAAATGACAGTTAATTTTAGTCTTGTTCAGAAAAGCTCACCAATTTGTCGGAAATGACGTCGTTGAACAGTTCGAAACAAAGAAATAGAGGATATTTGTTTATTTCAGTGTAAGATCGTATTTTATTTCACGAGTGTCATAGAAAAACATATTTGCCTAGAGTGAAAATGTAGTTTTTTTATGATCACGAGTGAAATTAAATACGATCTTACACTGAAATAAACAAATTTTCTGTTTCTTTTATGCTTATTTTCGGAGTTTTATTTGTTTTTTTTTATTTATTTCTGAATTACCCCCTTTTTTGAAAAGGGTGGGCTTTACGCCGCTACCCGTGGGGCGCCCCTCATGCATAATTATTGCTATCAACTTTTCTACTTTCTATTTGCTGTGAAATAGTTCTCTGCTATTCATTCTTAAAGCTTAATATTCGCTCGTTTTTTTACTGCAAAGCTTTATGAACAGTAAACAATAAAGTATTATTAATGCACATATGTTCCAAAAAATAATGAAAACACTTTTTATTTTAAAATGGGCATGAATACATAACCAAATTACTACGCCGTTATTTATAGAATGAAAATTTGGAAGGTCAAATGTGTTAGAAATACATATGTGGATATTCATTTGATTTTAACCATTCTTTAGTTCTAGTTTAAGCCTGCATGTACGCGTGTTTTTATATTAAGTTAATATTCAGTCATCTTTTTTTTTATTCAAACGTATACAAAAAAGCACTTCATACAGCTATACGTAGAAAACTTGACATGTATACGAAAAAGTATCTTTCATATGAAGAAACCTGTTGTTTTGCGATTTTCTGATATCGAAAAAAGGGGGAGGGGGGTTGGGCTAAAAATAAAAAAAAATAAAGAAAATGCCCATAAAAGGATTTAAATAAAAAGAAAAGAGACAAACTGGCTTTCTAAAATGTATTATATATCTAATGATTATAAAAGAAAAGCCCATTTTTGCAAATGAACATTTAGCTTATCTTTCATAATAGCTATTTCACGTTCGATATTGATTCGAATATATAAGTATTTTAAAAAAAATCGGAAGTAAGGAATTGTTTCTCTGTTTTTTGAACAGAAAATGTAGTATTTTAAAAGAGTTACTATGAAGTTAATGCAGCTATAGTTTCTTTCAACGTTTATTCCAAATAAAACATTTTTTTAAATTTAGTTCGATTCTAATAATTTTTGAGTGGAGAAAGCGTTTCAATTCATTCCACAGGTCTTGTATGATATAACACTCCCAGAACATGTGGTTTATTGTTTCCTCAAAGCTGGAACACAAGTTGCATAAACTAGAATTGGAGAATTTGCATTTAAAAATATATTTATTTGTTGGTATAATTCTGTTGATTATCTTAAACTGAAAGGCTCGTATACATGTGTCGATTGTTGCTATATATGGCAGTGAATATAATTCCTTCCAATTAAGTGTTTCGTTTAAAGAGTTTTCCCATATAGGTTTATGTTTTATTTCAATAGTGTTATTTTGTATATGTTTATTATACAGAAACATTTTTGGGGTCTTAATTTTTTCCAACATCGAACTTTTTTCAGCCAAAACAGTAATATCTGATATTTTTAGTTCATTTTTCATATGTTGCGGTATATTATTGATAAGTTGTAGATACTTTAAATAGTCAACATTGGGGATTTCGTATAGAAGTTGCATGTTATCAAATGAATAAAACTTCTTTAATCTAAAGTCGAAGATATGTTCGAGATAGAGTATCCCCTTGTCGTGCCATTCTTTATAATATATTGTTTCATTATTACATTTTAATTCGGAGTTGTTCCAAATTATGACTTTTCTTATGTGTGTGTTGGTTGTTTTTTTAAACATGTTTCAAGATGTAAGGATGTTTTGAAAAAAAAAGTTTTGACCACATAAAATTTTGATATCGTTTTCATACAGATTACAATCAATTTTCACGGGAGAGGTATCGCTGTTCTCTTTTAATTTTGCCAGGTTTATTATCCCATATAAAAGGAAAAATAGATTTTGTTATCTCGTTTATCAGTTGATCAGGAGGATTTGTTAACACAGTTAAAGGAAAAATTAGCCTAGGTAGGGCGAATGTTTTAACTACATTAACTTTTTCCAAGAAGGGTTAATTTTCTATGTTGCCATTGTTTAAGTCATTTGTTAAATTCCTGTACTTTTGATAAAATATTGTTGGTCAAGAAAGAATATCTATTATTGAAAATTATTATTCCAAGTGCTTTTGCAGATGTTGAGGTTCAGGTAAAACGACTTCCTTTACTAAAATGTATATTTTTGTTTTCCATTTAAGTCACCTACTTGAAGAACCATCGTTTTTGAGTAATTTATTTTTAATCCAGACGTTATGCCAACATCTTGAATTGAATGAATTAGATTTTTATATGACCTTTCATTTCCATTATTGAAAAACGTAGCATCGTCAGCAAATAATGTTTGTTTTATATGAGAGTTGTGTATCTTAATACCTTCGATTTCAGGACAACATTCAATATAATTTGAAAGCATTTCAATGCATATTAGAAAAGGAAAAGATGACAAGGGACACCCTTGTCTTACACCTCGTTCTATAGTAAAACTATCTGAGAGATGACCATTATTTAGAATAATTCCTTTTATGTCTGTATAGAACAATTTTACCCACTGTATAAGCTCTTTTCCGAAATTGAAGTGCTTTAAACATTTAATAATGAATTGGTGATCAATGCTATCAAACGCTTTTTCGAAATCAACAAATATGAGAAGCCCCGATTTAGTTGAGTTATTCAAATATTCAATAATCTCTTGAATTAGTCTAATGTTCTCCCCTATATATCTTCCTTTTATAAATCCAGTTTGATTTGGTGAAATTATTTTATCTATTATTTTCTTTATTCTATTTGCTATGGTCTTTGTTGCGATTTTGTAATCTATATTTAGAAGACTAATCGGGCACCAATTTGAAAGTTGTTCGAGATCTTTGCCTTGCTTTGGTATAAGTGAAATTAAACCTTGTTTTTAAAGTTCAGTAAGTGATCGAGTTTCAAATGAATAGTTAACAGATTTTACGAAATGAAGCTTTAAAATATCCCAGAATACTTTATAAAATTCAACAGATAATCCATCCGAACCAGGGCTTTTATTTACACTCATTTCGTTTAAAGCATTTGTGCATTCATGTTCACTAATTATGCCTTCACAACTCATTTTTTCCTCGTTGCTTAATTTTCTCGAGGGACTTTCAGAGAAATTTATATCATTATTGTGTTGTTTTGTTTTTTTGTACAGATTTTTATAAAATTTTCTTTGTTCTCTTAAAATATAATTTATGTCCGTTAATACAGTATCATTTGATTTAAGCTTAGTTATTGTTTTCTGTTCGTAATGACGTTTTTCGAGATTAGCAAAATATCGACTGTTTTTATCGTTGTATTCCACGTGTTGAGCTTTTGAACGTAATACCATTCCGTTTATTTTTGCTGTCGTATATTTATTTAATTCTTGTTTTAATGTTGCTATTTCTTCTGCAAAATTTTCATTGCTATTAGATTGTATTTGATTTTGAATTTTATTTAGATTTTCAATTATTTATTTTTCTTTCTTTTCTTTCTCTCTTTTTGTGTAAGTTGCATATTTGATTGAAACATTCTTATAGTACCTTTAATAAGTTCCCAAAGAGTATTGGGATTACAGTTGTAATTTATTTCAACAGTTTGTCTTATAGCAGTCTTAATTTGATTTTGATATGCTATGTCATTTATAATGCTGTTATTTATTTTAAAGTAACCAGGCCCTCGTTTTTGGTCAGGTGTATTAAGGGAAAGTACTACAGAAGAGTGGTCTGTTTTAAATCCTGGTTGTATACTACATTTAGGTATAGTGTTACGTAAATATTCAGAAATTAGAAAATAGTCCAAACAAGAATAAATGATTGGCTTTGTACTGGAATGCCAGGTGTATTGGTGCAAATTTGGGTTATTTTCGCGCCAAATATCGACCATGTTGAAACTTGACATAAGTTTGTTAAGTACATTTATTCAGTCATCTTACTGTCAGAGACCAGGCTGTTTCGCTTTAAAATGCGATTTTCCAGATAAAGAGTAAATGCCACGCTAGTTTGTTGACACATTTTGAGGTGTGGATGGGGTAAAAAATATCGGATCTATCTGTAAATTGTTGTGTGAATTCTCCAGGAAGCTCATTTTACGTACTACAACGGCAAACAGTTCAAAATAAATTTGAACGATGATATAAAATTTTATTTATGTTTGAACAGTTGTTTTTTTCTGTAATTTGTTTGGTATGAAAGCAAATGTTCGAACATTCAGCTTCAAAGATCAGTAAATTGTTTGATAAACGGGATAACCGGTAATAAACGGTAGGTTGTTAATTTATTTATTTAAATTTATAAAACATTTCTTTATTTTTTTAAGCATTTTTTGACATAATTTACTGAAGTCCAGTGTTCTGTTTTGATCAAGGCAAGTACATGTAATAACAAAGGAATTTAAAATTAGTTCTGAAAGTTGATATTTTTACTCCTTATTTTGCAGTGAGAATATCAAATTGATATTTTCTCTGTTGTTATTTCACTGTTAAAACCCCATATTTCATCGTTAAGCATGAAAGAAATATTATTTTTATTTCAGTGAAAAATCTCTGTTGATCACCGGAGAGCATATGATTTATCTTTTTAAACATTTTTACATTTATCAATATATACATATAGCTAAAATCGAGCTATTTTTGTACGTCACGGCAGAGTTCTTATCTTATTTTAGTGAAATCATAGTGTATGAGATTACGTTAGTTTACCTACCTTTCTTTTCTTTATCCTTGTTCCATGAGGAGATTTCCGGGTTCGTCAGACTCTTCATACACAGATCCTGATTGATATAACATAACACGTTTTGTATATGCGAGTAGTCTTACCAACGAGCCAAATAATTAAGGGATTTCGATCACAGGAATACTCTCCTGACCTCATGAAATATAACTCCGGTTACGAACGACTGCATATATTTTCAAATTAAATGCGCAGTAATATTGTGTGAAGACAGGAGAACTATATTATCCCGCACCAGCATATACCTTCAAAAACAAGATAATAACACGAGAACAAAGTCGTCTGTCTTTCTAAATTAAACAGCCGGGGTGATGTTACATCCTTAGTTGCCATAATTGAGGGCAGCCTGCACCAAGATTTTAACGTTGGTCATAATTCAAATTCCATGAAATTGATATACTTATAACACTCTATCAAAATGTCCACGGGCATTACATTATCTAAAAAGTGACCGCATCTTCAAAAAGAGAAAACATAATTTGCACAATGCTATTTTCAACGCAATAAAGGTACAACATTATATTTGGTTGGATATTAGGTAAATTCCCTTCTTAGAAATGTTTCATTCCGGAGAAATATAAAATAGATTTTCTTAATTACAGGCAATTATAATTGAATGTAAATTATATGTCACCTGAACTGCAAAGCGTTGGTGTTATTATTCCGTATACAAGTGGAAAATATCTGTCATAAAAACGACACTGAGCATTCCAAAACTCTGTGTGCGGCTTAAGTTTGTCAGACACAGTTGAAAAAAGGTACAGAATTATAATGGTATGTTATAATCCGTAGATAATAATGCAAGTTACCATACGATTCGAATATCATGATTGATATTCCAAATTGTTCATTATCTATAACGCTTTTTTACAGTAAATAATTTCACTGAACTATTTGGATAGGTTTATATAAATACAACAGCAAAGCATAACTTTTGTTGCTTTGCATACTGAGTCGCCAAACCATTTTTTCTTTTGTTTTGTTCAGTTTTACTCAATAGTCTTAAATTGAATTCAGAGAATCTCGCCACTACGATACATTTTTTGATATCTGTTTCATCACTTAAACTTTTATTTATACACTACAGTACGTTGTGTAATAATCCGATTTCATTTAAGTCGCATAAATCGACTAACGACGATCGACTGGAAATTTCACAGCCAAGCAACCAAGTTATGAATACCACCCATCCTCCTACACGCTGTTTTTTGGAAAATGTTTGTGGGTAAGTGTGCAAGCGGGCCGTATAACAATGAACTCAACTGACCTGATCTGCCGCATAGGGCAAAGCTGTCTGCTCTCGAATGAGTAGTCGCTCTAGTTCTAGGTCGAGCGTGTCAGGAAGGATGGCTAGCTGCTCTAGTTCTTGCTTCATCTCGTCTTTTTGCCTTTGCAATTTCTTAAATAAACACTTTAAATATTTGGTTGCTCTAGGCGTTACAAGGTATAATCCTCAAATTCGAGTGGAATGCAATGAAAGAACTGTGGAGGCGTTTACAGATTATTACTTTTGGAACTCAAATTAAAATGAAAGGCTAAATTAAAGAATGAAAAACCTTATCAGTGTTCAAGTTCTTGTTTTCTAAACAAAGACTCAAATTTAATTTATTCATCGGAATTACCATGTGCATCCTCTTGCTGACTTCAGTCGTCTCGCCCCCAAAATGAAGCGGTGTTTTTGGATAAGTATGCGGGGGATGAGAACTTGAATCTGAAAATAAATTTAGAAATCGTTACACTTTTTAGTTCACCTAAAAACGAAGTCATCTGTTGAACATAAATATATATGGACATCTTTAAAAAATCTTCTTGTCCAAAACAGCTGGGCCAAGACCCTTGACATTAGTATGTAACATCATATAGTAGTCCTGCACCAATATTGTTCAAATTAAGCCCCTTGAGTTAAAACAAGCCACGCCCCGGGGGTCACAAGTTTCCTTCAGATTTATAAAGGCATATTTCAAAACCGTTGGACACCGACAGTTTGTTCAAATAATGGCCCTTGGGTCACAGCTTGCTTAATCATTTTTGACCTCCTGTCTTATTTTTAAAGCTTCAACAATGAAATGTAAATAATATGTTCAATGTTCATTTTTGAAGCTACAGGAATGAAATTTGGACCACATATACCGTTTTAAAAAACAGATATCAATGTTGTCCTCAGGCGACATTGACTGTTACCTGTTAATCTGAGTTTTTATTTCTTGAAGCGACATCAATGAAATTAGGACCAATTGTACAGTTTTGAAAAACAATATCAATGTTGTCCTCGGATGATATTGACTGTGACCTTTTGAGGCATTTATATCATAAGTCGTATTTCATATTTGCATACGCTGCATTTAAATATTATCCCAATAGCGTTATTAACGCAGCTTTTAATCGACGACTTTGTAATCGAGATCAAAACATTAATGCATGGTATAGACTTTAAGAAACGTAGTTTTTTCTACTTTGGACCTTTTGCAATACTTGCATTTGTGCCATGAAACTATTTTTTGTCAAAAGCTGTTATTGTACAGTATGATTTTATATGACAATAAACACGAATCATAAATAAAATCATGTTTTCTTAATATAATTTGCGTCTGTGACAAACTATGTGTTAAACACCAGAGTTTACAATATATTTTATATTTAAACATTTTCTATAATAACGTTAAAACTACGGCGAAATTTCAAACAAATATCCAATATATTATCTAAAAATTATGTATTCTTGTGACAAGCCCATTACTGGAACATAAGCCAACACATTCACAAAGATTCTGTTGAAAGGCCTTATAGACACTGAACGAGAGACACACACGACGTTCATGTAACTCAGACAGACCATATAATGGCACAAATGTATCAACACATTGTTATATCAATAAGTGTTGGAGTACTAACTTGGAACAGACATAATAATTGCAAATTAAAAAATATAACACTATTCAGAGCCAAATAAATCAATTAAAATAAAATATAAACTTACTTCAGGTATTTAACGGCAATATACAGAAATCGACTGCCATAAAGGGAATCCTGACAGAATAACAGTGTCAAAAATCAAAGGTACGCTACCGTCATGCCAAGTTATACTTTTTTCTTAAAACTGGTGCCCATTTTGACAAAGCTCTAAAACCAAACTAGAAATTGAAGTAAAAGCTGGCCTTTTAAATGTTATTATTGACCATCTTTTCCTAGAGACTTGACAATTTACATACTAGTACATGTTTTGAATTTTTAGCGCAATGTTTGGTTTGGGTTTGACATACCTAGTTTTTTATATAGTATATTTGCACTGTGCTGTCTGTGAAGTTTTGTTCTGTTCTTCCATGTTTCTTGTTTGTATTTATTGTTTTTGTGTTCTATGTCTTTGGCGTTTATCCTGTGTCATTAAACCGGGTTTATGTATAAACTGTTGGCTACTCAGCTTGTTTCTGTAGTTTTTCATGTAAGTATTGATAAAGGTTGTATGAGATGTACGTGTGTTGTCTGGTTGTGGTGTATTTAAGTCACAACTCGAAAATTGAATGTTTAACTGCTGGGCTTATCCCTGTAGTATTTATTAACGAATGGTCAAGTTAGGGAGCGGTAATGTCAACTGGTCAAAGCGCAATTATTAACGACTATTACAATAATCTGAAATGATGTTTATAAACATTGTAACTGAATTTGTTAAAAAGGCTCAAGCTTTTGAAAAATGTGTTAACATATTAAACATATGAAAAATAAACTATTTGGTATTTACAATACACCAGAACAAAATAACTTAAAACACAAAAAAAGATCGTTATCATTAAAACTCCAACAGTTAATTCCAAATTTGTTTTTAAATGTCTTTTGTTAAGACGCTGATCCCGTCAGTATTTCTTCCACTATCCCCTCTGCTGCTGAATAGCAAACCAGTCTTGAACGGAAACCAATGAATAAAAACTAAAAACGCATCAAGTACAGTATGTACACTTTTTAAATTTATGAAACACAAAACGTTTTGGAAAGAAAATTTACATTCGCTTCATTTCGTTTTGATCCTTCGAAGAATATTCGACAATATATACTTGTTATGATCTATTTTGATTTCGTTTGTTTTTACTCCTGGTTTGTACAATGATGTATTCATTTTAAGACTAAATGGAATCATAGTTTTAAACATCGAATTTGCTTAAGCGTGCTATGTCAGATGTTTGTTTTTGAATGACTGTATCGTACATTTTATGAGTTTGCACTTTTACTCCGGCATGATTCATTCGGTTTGACGGTAATGTCTGTATCCGGACGTTGAGTTCTTGACATAACGTAAGCGCACGTTATTACGCTTATTTTATTGATGAATCATGAACTCTAAAAAAACATACTCACCCTCATTAATTATGTCAACTGATTTGCTACCCGACTCTGAAACAACTCGTTTGGGATATACATGGTGCAGGCATTTGAAGTAATTCTTCTTTGTGTCTGCAATGGTGTCCAATCTGAAACAATAACAATAAAGGGTAATTTCAGCATGGATGTATTTTTCATGACTGGTTCTAAGTTCCGCTTTGTAAAGTTTTAACAACGTAAAAGAACATATAATATACTTACTTGCCTTCATTTCATCCATATTGATCATTGCATAATTATTAAAAAAATGACTAATTGTAAACATAGAACTGTTTCAACAGATTGTGGCAAAGGGCAAAAGACTGTGTTTCAGATAGTAACATCATTGTTCTTTTCTCAATGCATCCTTTTGAAGACCTCCAATCTATTTAGAGCTATCACTCTATGCGATTACAAGTATCCGGTGGTGGAGTACATGAAAATGCTTTATCAGTTTATATGTATTTTTTTAACTTAATCTTCAAGTTTTCAATTTGATGCTTGATCTGATAAGGTTTATAGTTAAGCCAAGTATTATTTCATGAATGTGGCACAAGAGTGAGGTTATGGCCATATAAGCTAGTTTAAGTCCCAAGTAGACTCGTGTTGTAGTCAATTCGTGTTTCACTGACCGTTAGCAGACGGTTATCCCGTCATTTATAGGCTAAACTATTTTGATACGTGCGTGGTCTGTTTGTGGTATTTTAATATATGTTTGTTGTGTTTTGTGTTTCTAGTTCATTGTAGTTTTGGCCTTTACCGTGCACCTCTGAACAGGGTTTATTTCTGAATTTTGAACAGCTGGGCTTGTCCCTGTAGTTTCCATTGTATTTATGTTCAGAAAAAGATTGATAAAATACAAAAAAGTCGAAAAACTCCACACATTCCAAATGCATAATACTGTTTTATTTGCACTCCTCTTCACCTCTATATAGTTTATGTATGAATTTTGATGTCAAAATGCAAAAACAATGGAGGTAAAGAGGAGGTATAGAGAAACATGTGTGTGTGTGTGCAACTTTTTTAATGAAGGTGTGCGCATGTTCAGCTCATATTTTCATAAAATATGGTACATTTGTATTAAATAACACAACATTACATCAATTATTTTAGTGGTTTATGTTTAAGGACTTACGTTTCGTCTTCTTTCCATTTTCTGAAGTCAGGATCATATTTTGATTTGACCTCAATGTCTGGTATGACTGAAAGCAAAAATTTCTAAGTTACATTTCTGGCCCGATCTATGTAATATCTTGATGCGACTAGAGCATTTGGCAAGTCTAACATCGCCGCAAGACTAGGTAAAGTTTATTGACCGAAAAACAAACAAACAAGGAATTCCATTTGGCCCGGGAACGCTTACCTTGCATATGTATTTATTACAGCCAATCATTCTGATACAATGATAAGATAAAATATTCATGTAAGTTCATAAGATATTTCAATGAGTTAATTTGTTGCATTTTATGTAAAATTATGATACATAGTGCTTGACCTACTAATACGATATGTCCTGTAATCGAACTTTACTGTGGTCATACATAATTGTTTCTAAATATTGTGAATGAATGAATGAATGTTCTATAATTTTAACAATGTTAAATATAGCATTTTTTCATAAATCTAGATTAATAACTTTTGACCTACTTTGCGGATTTGGCCTATAAACGAATTTTGGCGACAACTTGTGGTCATTGATTTTTATTTTAAAAAAAGAAATATTGGCTAGAGTGTAAACAAGGTTAAATATTTTAATACACGAGTAAATGGCAATAAATTTTGATCTACAGGTCAGATTTGGTCCATAGTCAAACTTGATTAGGATTGATAAAGAAATGGTGTTGCTAAATTGCAAATAAGGTTTATTAATATGGGATTGTTTTTTAGAAAAACCTTCAAACACACTCTAACTGAACCGAAATATTATAGTCATATATATTCCCTCTTAGTATAGCTATGGTTGGTGAAAAAGTAATTGAATGTAAACATTGTTAGATTTGGCATTTTGTTATAAGTCAAGACCTACTGAGCATATTTTGCCCATAATCGAATTTGACCAAGGACCTATTGTCATAAAGTGTTTGTATTATGAAAAGGATTGGTGGAGCAATACATGTGCTAGAATGTGAAAAGGGATTAATTTGAATTTGTTAAAAGGCAAGGGCAATTACTGTTTACCTATTGCTCAGATTTGGCCCATTATCAAACTTTCTTTTGGACGACGTTCGACGGTCGGAAGATAACAGGCGATTATAAAAATTCACCTTTGCCCAATTTGCGTTCAATAGTAGCCAACAAAAACCAATTAATATTTTCGTCCATATCTACGTTATTTATGTTTTAGGGTGAGTGTTGTAATACAGGCAGTATTTGAATCGGACAACGAAAGGTTGTTTTTTGAAATTAAGTGTAGTGTTTTAATTGCCTGGCCCTGATCTCTCGAAACTTCTTAAGCTTAACAGGCTTAAGTAGCTTATTTCAATTAGCTAAAATACATACTTAAATTGAACTTTAAAGAAAGGAAATTGGTTCATTCTGATTATCATAAATTCAATTCCTATCTAGAGTATAAAAGTTCTGAAAGAAAGTAATATTACGCAAATTATTGAAAAACAAAAATAGCGAGCTTAGCTTAATCCTGTTATAAGGGACTTAAGAAGTTTCGAGAAATTGGGCCCAGGTGTGTAAAATTTGTTTATACTAATAATAATTTGATATGATTTATAATAATACAAAACAAAAATTTAATTATCGTCATCGCTCAATTTTATAAAGGCAGATGAGTGCACACGCACCTAGATGGATACCAAACAATAACAGGTTGTTGCACATTTCTAAAGCTGTTTAACTAAAACCCAACGTGAGCATATGGTGCTCTATCTCTGTCTTCAAAGAAATCAGATAAGTTATGTATATGTAAAGCATTCTTCATTTCCAACAAGAGTCAGAGTTACATTTTCGTTTTTGCTGTTCGCATGTGTTGAATGAAATACCGATCATAATTTGAAGTCATTTCATGAAAGGCTTTGCATAGGTAAAAAAGAAATCTTACACATTTTGCAATTAAAGTTACATGCGGAACTTTCTAACAATATAAAGGGACTGTGTTAATTAATTTAAGACGAAACATACCATCCAAAGACACGTTGATTGTTCCTTCACTTAATGGCAGCTGCCTCGTTAGAAGTTCACTCAATTTTCTGCATGTTTGCATTCTCTCGTTAGAAGAAACGATGCGACGAAGGTCCTGCACGCTTGTCACTGTGGTGGGTCTGGATTTTATTACTATCTTCTGTCCATCTTCAATCCGTTTGTGATTAATTGTCAGCTTCTCATGAAGTCTTCCTTGCCTGTATCCCCCGAATGCGACAGTCTCTGCAATATGGCAAATTTGTTTTAAATTAATTTTCATTTGAAAATTAGTTTTACCATTCATTAAAGAGAAATGCGTGTAAATCAATATCGAAAATTCAAGACAAAAAAAGATATCGTTCATGCAAAACAAATCAAAGTTCTCAGATATTTCCTTAACTAGCAATTTTTCAAATCAATTGTTTATTTCCGAACATTCAAGACTTTTTTATCATTGAATATCTGAGGATCAAGTTTAATATAAAATTGCCCAATGCTACTTTATTCCGCTTGAATAATAATTTTCATCTCACCGTCTGAACCAATATCTTTGTTTAATATAATCGTATGTGGATATGGTTATAGAATGTTTTATTAATTAAATCTGCTACAAACATGTACATACTCAATTCGTTGACCAGTTTCCAGCAGCTTTCTCTCGTAACACCAACGTAAATATCAAACAGCTCATGTCCTTGGAACAGCCGAATTTTATCCTCCAACGTCGCTAGGTTGAAAGTAAGGAGTCCAGTTATGCTCTGTTCCAACAAATCAATTACTGCCCTGACTGTTTCGCATTGAATCTTGAGTTTCACACATCCTCTTGTCACTGACGTTATTCTTTGTTGTCCTGTATATTACATCAGATAAACTATGATTATAAAATATATTTTATGTTATATCAAGCTTTTAAGAATGTTTTTATTTCTTTGCGATACCAAATATACTTTGTTTCCGATTAAATGCAAAAGGTGGCAACATACAAGATATGTATATTCAGTTTTAACTGCTTACCTTCGAACAATCTTTTGACATAGAATTGTATATTTTCTTCCACAAGTAAAGACTTAGAGACTGCCCCATCTACTTGTTTAGGGTTAAATCCTTTCTCATCTGTGGCAAATAGATAGTAACATAAACAACGTGGAAGCGATGGCCCTTAAACGATGACTTGAATATTTGTTATAAAATGAAGCTTGGTTCATTTAAGGCCAGAACGTGGCCTTAAGAGTTTTAACAAGGTTTATCCAAAGACCTAATTAAAGAATCGACACGACCAATGATGGAAACTGAACAAAATTGTATGAAGCCAAACTTGCTCACCAAATAACACTGACTTTGGGCAAATATTGTGGCCTGGGACAGAAAGCAATACCTTTTTTTACTTAGGGGTCTACTTTCTGACCCGTAAAGAACTACACTGAAATGGACCTAGAATCTACAGAAAAACAACATGTGTTTCAAGTTTCATTCATTTGCGACCCACTTAAATCATTTGTGAATGACGAAATCCAAAAATCCTAAATGAGCTTAAACGTTATACATGTTATACAACGTCATACCTATTGTTATATATATAGTATGTATGTACTGTGTTGTTTTTAGGAGTTTTGTGTGCTGTTCTTCTACGTTTCGTGTTTGTGATTTTGTGTTCTACGTCTTTGGCGTTTGCCCTGTGCCACAAAACTGGGTTTATGTTTAAACCTTTATTAACTTAATTTAAACTTATGTAGCATTGCTTAATATTTCAAATATTTTATTTGGAAACCTTTTTCTGTTTCAAAACTGAAGTGTTCTGTTTTGATCAAGGAGAAGTAACTACAATGTATTTTAAAAGTAGTTCTTAAAATTGATATTTTCCTTATTTGGCAGTGAAAATATCAAATTAATAGTTTCTAGGTAATGATGAGGACCACGCTTGTTTTTGTTTTTTTCTCATTTATTTTCAACATAAATCATATTTACATAATATATCAAAACATATATATATATATTAGTTATTTAGAATATCGAGTACTTCCCATTTTTTTCTTTGGGTTTCATACTTATCATTATTTAATGCTATTTGCTCTTCTATTTTGATTCTTAATTTCAGATAATGCAAAAATACATCGAAGGATAATTGTCTGTCATTACATTTTGATGAATTGATATAAAATTTCATTAAGATAATTAAAAAATTACAGATATTACTGTATTTGCTTTTTTTGACTATTCCCAATAGGGCTTCCTGTTTGTAAATTGTTATATTTATTGATGTCAATGTAATAAAGTTGTTTAGTTTATTCCATAACTGTTGAGGTTTTTGACACTCCCAATATAAATGTTCAATTGATTCAACATTTGAGTTGCAGAAAGTACATAGACTGCAATCGACTAATTTGACTTTAAACAGAAATTTGTTGGTCGGTAATATTCTCATAAGGAATTTATAGTTGAAACTACGCAATGTTGTATCTATCGTTGATTTGTAAATATTACTATAAATAGCTTTCCATTCCAGAAGTTCACTAATTTCCAAAGTTTCTTTCCATTTTGCTTCTGAAATCGGTTTGAGAATATTATGCAACAAAATTGAATACAGAAGTTTATTTGTTTGTACTGATGTTTCAACTTTTTCTTTGAATTGTTGAGTATTAGCGTAAATAATCCCATCCGAAATCAGTTGTGTTTTTATATGTAATGGAATTGATCGAACGAGTGTTTGATAGTTTATAAAATCTGTATTCCTTATGTTGTATAGGTATTGTATTTGATTGAATTCGTAAAAACTGTTTGTTCTATAGTCGATAATATGTTCAAGATACTTAATACCTTTTTCATACCATTGTTTGAAAAACAGAGTTTTTCCATTATTGCAAAATGTTTGGTTATTCCATATCACTGTCTTAGCTGTTTTTATTGAGTTTGTGTCAAATATTTGCTTAATTTTACTCCATGATTTGATGACATCATTTATGAATGAACCTTCTTTTGAAATTTTGTTTATTGTGGTATTGCCTAAGTCACAGTCAAACACCAATTCATTTCCATAGTTAATTAGCTTCATTTTAAGAAACATTTTCCATTGACTTTTGTTTTTGTCGTCTAAATATCTTTTAACCCAGACAGCTTTAATGGAGTTAAGAAAGAGTTCGACATTTGTAAGTTTTAGTCCACCGTTTTCGTGGTTTTGGTATATAATATCTCTTTTAATTTTGTCTGGCTTCTTGTCCCAGATGAATTTAAAGACAGATAGTTTAATGTTTTCAATAATACACCTGGTTGGATTTGCGAGAACAGTGAATGGGTAGATGATTTTGGGCAATGCGTATGTTTTCACTACCGTAATTTTACCCATTAATGATAGTTTTCTATGTTCCCATTGTTTTAGAACTTTATGAAATTCTTCGACCTTTTTATTAATATTTTCGTCTATTGTTTTTTGTTTGTCATTGTAGAATGTAATACCTAAAGCGGTTGAGCATTCTGATGTCCAAATAAATTGCTTATTATTGCAGAGCTTTATTCTTGTGTTTTTTAAGGTTCCCACTCTAAGAATGATGGATTTATTTGTGTTGAGGTTTAGACCAGAACATTTTGAAAAGGATTCTAATGAATTAACCAAAGACTTAAAAGAGTGGTCAGAGCCATCATTAAAACGTTGCATCATCAGCGAAAAGAGATTGTTTTATTTCTGTATCACCGATTTTAATACTCTTGATATCAACGTTTTGTTTAATATAGCCTGAAAGTATTTGTAGACAAATGATGAATAAAATGGAAGAAAGTGGACACCCCTGGCGTACTCCTTTTTCAATTTCAAAGGCCTCCGACACATGACCATTGTTTATTATTATACTTTGAATATCTGTATAGAAAAGTTTAGTCCATTTAATTACATCTGTGCCAAAATTAAAGGATCGCAAACTGTCAAGTATAAAGGAATGATCAATACTATCAAATGCTTTTTGAAAGTCTGCAAAAAATAGGAGTCCAGGTAGTTTATTTTCTTCAAGGTATTGCATAACTTCTATGATAAGACGAACATTTTCGCCGATGTATCTTCCTTTGATAAAACCAGTTTGTTCAAAGTCAATAAGTTTAGGTAGTACTTTTTAATTCTATTAGCTATTGCTTTCGTTGCTATTTTATAATCAATGTTCAATAGACTGATCGGTCTCCAATTGGAAAGGTTTTCTAAATTTTTACCAGATTTAGGAATAAGTGTTATTATACCTTGCTTTTGAAGTGGTGTTAGATGTCCATTTAGAAAAGAGTAATTCAATGAGTCTATAAGAATGGATTGGATATCGTTCCAGAATGTTTTATAAAATTCTGTAGTCAGACCATCTGAACCAGGGCTTTTATTATTTTTCATATCTTTTAAAGCATTTTCACATTCATATATTGAGAGTCGACCTTCGCATAAATTTCTATCGAGATCTGGAAGTTTATTGCTGTTTGTGTTTATAAATGCATCCCTTATATTGTCTTAAAGGTTGAGGTTCTTACTATAGAGTTTTTTATAAAATTTTACTTCTTCAATTAATGTGTTTTTAACTCCTGATACAACTCATTCACTTTAAGTTTATACACTGTTTTTTTCTCAGAGTGTTTCTTCTCTAAATTAGCAAAATATTTTGTGTTCTTTTCATTATTTTCCACGTTTATTGCCTTTGACCTAAGAATATGACCTTTAATATATTCACTTCGAAGTTCGTCAAGTCTTTGTTTTTTCTGTATAAGAGATTCAGTTATGTTGTCGATGTTGATATTTTCTATATTTAGCTGTTGTTCAAAAGTGTTAATTTCTTTTAATAGTCTTTCCTCTTCTGATTTAAGTGTTCTTTTTTATGCGATGCATATTTGATTGTTGTGTTCCTAATTGAGCCTTTAATTATTTCCCATAATGTATTTGGATTAGCAGATTCATTATGATATTTTGTTTCTTGTATGCATTCCTTTATTTTTGACTTATATTCATTGTCTAATAAAAGAGCACTATTTAGTTTAAAATATCCCGGACCTTTATCGCATTTCAAATCGTCTATCGTTATTGATATAATTGAATGGTCCGTTTTAAATCCTGGTTTAATCATACTTTTCTGTACGTAATTTAAAATATTATTTGATATAAGAAAATAATCTAGACGGCAATGTATATGTGGTTTGGAGTTTGAATGCCAGGTATATTGCATTTTAGATGGGTGGAGTAGTCGCCATATATCAACTATTTCACAAGAATTTATTATATCATGTATTTTATCTCTACACTTTTAATGCGTGTCAGTTTTGCCGTTCTTTCTGTCTAGAGAGCAATTGAGAATAGTATTAAAATCACCACCAATAATATATGTTTTATCGTTATTCTCCAACAAATATTTTTGTAGTATATCAAATATACTAGTATCATCCTTATTGGGTCCATATATGTTAATTAAGGTTATTTCATTTTCGTTTAATATGATGTCTACTGTAAGAAGTCTACCCTCTTTAATTTCGGTATGATTTGCTAATGTTATATTCGTATTGGGGTTGATAAGAATTGCGACTCCTACGCTATTTGAACTGTTACCACTAAAAACACAAGGTCCATCCCATTCGTCTTTCCATTTTGAAAATAGTTGTTTAGAGCAGTGTACTTCTTGCAGTAATATTATGTCGTATTTATTATTTTTAATCCATTCGAAAATTTGTTTTCGTTTTCCCATGTTGCCTAAACCTCTTACATTTAAAGATATTTTTTGTGTTTCCATTTTTCAAATTCTTGGGGTAAGTCTGATATCACGACACATTTTAGCCACAACAAAACACATTTTGAATCACGGTGGAAATAAAATAATGACATATAAATGTCGATTAATGTATCGGCAAGTGCCATGGATCAAATAAAATTAATTGTGTTTACAAGTGCATCTATTTTAGATAATATTTTTAACTAGTTATAAGTCAATTATAAGGGTAATGAATGATTTATAGGATTAAGTAAGGTATAAAAAAGTACAATATTTCAGCCTTATATGAACAAACTAACGATTTAAATAATCGATATACTAGCATTAAAAACCGAAAAAATCTTTAAATCTAACTATACTATTGTTAAGTATGAATTTTGCGGTTTTTCTTTGTTTAAGAATATTTTTCGAAAACGAATCGAAAGTAAAAATATCCTTTTTAAAGAAAAACCGGCATATATTATTTAAAGTCCATACCCTGTATTGCACAATCTCTTTGTGAGAGACTTCTCGCACTGAGTATCACATGTACAGCCTGGTGATCAAAGGGATTGAACAGGGCATTACGTCTGTTTCAACAGAGATCGATAATCTCAGTTACATATCTAAATCGTATTCATATCAATTGAAAAGCAAATCTGTCACAAATGGTACTTTTAAATGTTAATATATTAGTCTAAATGACATCAAGTTATACACATTTTACACACTGTAATAAATAGAAACCTCATAATAATTAATATACTAATTTTGTGATTTCAATAACATGTACTATTTTATGATTTAATTAAAAAAATGTATCCTACGTGTAATGCAATAGCTTAAAAAGCAAAAGGAGGATAAAGTATAACGACATTGATATCAAAGGGAGCTAATAAAAGATCGTTCTTCTAATTACAGTACATTGATTTCAATGATTTCCCTTGAGTACCAATGTTGTATTACCAGGATCATTATCATCTCGTTTATGATAAGTAAAAGTATATGATATGGTATAAACCTGTGTTAATAATAATTTTAGATTGTTTTGCAAATAAGAAAAGGATATTAAATTTTGATCAATAATCATACTAAAATAAACATAAAAGAATCTTTTAAGAGAAATCCTTTTAACAATATCAAAGGGGGGTAATTTTCAGGCATATTACAAGCTTGATAGTAGTACATTCAAGTAGAATAGCTATATCTATATATGTATAGACGTCTATATTATAATTCTATTATTTAAACAAAAAATCATAACAGGCTGATGTGCACACGTGTGTATAATTTTGAATTTGTATTATATCTGTATTTATCTAAAAGTAATAAATAAATCAACAGTTCACAGCCTGTTGAGATTTTTCATGGCAATCACAGTGAACAAATATAATTATTTTTAAATTGTTTCGTTTTGTTTTCATTATTGTCGATTTTACACTATTAAATGTTTACTATTAACCATAAGAAAAGCATGTTGCTCGTAGGCTACATGTCACAGTTTTCACGAGTAATTTCCGCAAGGTATACTGCTTTCCGAAGATAGCGTCACACGTTGATCGCCGATGTTTGCACAAGCCGTGGCCACGGGATGCCAGCCCTGTATTCGCGGAATCGGATATTGGAAATGTTGCCTGTATTGTTTTTGAAATATAATTTCCCTTCTCTTGCCCATACGCTTTCATTTTCGGATATCTGCCTTCTCGCATGACTTAACACTAGTCTGTTTAGCTTTGATAAGTCTTCATTGACATAAATGTTTGTACCTTTTAGTTCTTTTCTCCGTTTCAATAGGATGTTTCTGTCCATCCTGGAGATGTATCTCACAATTATTGGCCTAGCTCTGTCACTGGGGCGTCCGAGTCTGTGGCACATGTCTATATCTTTCATCGCCATATCTAGGCTCTTGATATTTTCGTTCAGGGTTTTAATAACCATTTTTGATGTTTCCTCGGGCGTTTCGATACTTGACCCTGCCCCTTCCTTTATTCCAGATATAATCACATTACTTCTTCTTCCATACTGATCAATTTCATTTATATACCCTGCTTGTGTAATAATAGTTCCCTCTAGATCTACAAACACCTGTTTTGTTTTATCTGCGTCCCTTTCTTTCACCTCTGCTTGCTCCTTTATAAAAAAATTTCAGCTTGTCATTTTCTTTTTCTATTTCAAAAATTCTGGATTCAAGCTTGTCAATTTTGATGTCAAATGCCTTTGTCATCTCTTCTTTTACTATCTTAACAATTTGAGGGACGATAGTTTTAATGTAATCTTCCTTCTGTTTTTCGACTTTGTTTAATTTGGTGTTTATTTCTTTTAAGGCTTTTTGAATTGTGATCATGCTACTGTCTGAAGGGTCTACAGCATCAATATCGTCTTCCAATTCTAGTTGGGGGGTGATTCTTCTTCCACGGTAGGGATGGTTTTTTTTTGTTTATACCCTGGTTTTCTTTTCTCCCCTTTTTATTCTTTTGTTTGCTCGTGCTGCATTTCTCCACTTCATTACCCGCATCAAGTTCTCCAATGCTGCTGACACTGCTTTCACTCTCTCTATCCCGTTTACGTGTATCAACTTTTTCCATACCTTATCTTTGTTGCGCAGTGTATGTTTAAAATCAGTCAGCGCGGGAATTCAGTATAACGTACAAGGCGATACAAGGTTATCTACATACCACTCATATACAGTTTACATGTTTTTAGCACTAACGAATACATCTACGACCCAATGGTTTGCCGATAGAAAGTTTATAAAATCATTGTTTTTCAATTTTCACAGTAAGAATGATGGTATTTTTCATCTACTTACAGCCCATGTCCTATCTCCAATGTTTATTTTACATTTTTATGTATTAAAACACATTTAATTTCACAATTTTCACGAGCTCCCAAAAGTTAACACTGCCACACGCTTGTTTGTTGACATTGTTTGTATTTCAATGAAAATAAATATATATTTCATCGAAAGGCATGAAAGAAAGTCCCTTTTTAACAAACTCACCTAGAGAAGTGGAAACAGCAACGTCATACTTCCTAACGGCTTCCATGAAAGCAGTTTCGATGTACCTTGACACCCTTTGCTCATCTCTTTCATTGTAGTGCTTCAGAATAACAACAACCTCAAGTTCTGTAAAACAAACAAGGACCAAACACGTTTAATTGTGAAGTCAGGGCTAAAGCCAGAAATACTTTGTATAGGTGCATACGCAAAAGTAAAGAAACATTTCTGCGTATAACATCGTTTTCTACCATGGATGTGCACTTTTGTTTTCGGGTGGTAAACGATGCAGTCTTCTTTTGGTCTGAAAAACACCTCTAACATTTGTATCAAACATCATCATAAAAACGCGCCAAATGACGTTATTTTATGAGAACTCCTTTACACATTCGTTTCACGCAAAACGCGTTTTAGAAAATACATAGCATTGAATGAAATTCATACTTATCAAGTGAAAAGCAGGCGGTTTGTAGACGCATTCATTGATATAAAGTTTAAAGCGTATGTAAAAAGGTTATTAATATTTCCTCACGTCACTCTGTATTACTACGCTCCAAAACGCGTACACGTATTGCATATAAATGCAATAACCTATACTTATATGCTATAATAAGTGAAACATCATGGATTTACCAGATTACAAAAGTCACCACCAGCTACCAAGAGGGGAATTCAGTATTAAGTTGCAACTGAAGCAATAATGTTTACCTAAGAAAATTCATAAAAATCCTTCACAAGCTTTATTTAGTGTCAATTTAGAATTTTTTAAGAATAAGCAGTCTTCAAAAATATGACATTGATGTACTCATATTTATTACTAAACCAGCGCGTTCCAATTGAAAATGTCCATTGTTTTAAACTTGACCCGGTAAAAACTCGTATTCTTATTACTTGTGTATTTCAAGATACCCTTTTAACAGATAATGTAAATTAATTATCACCATATTCTTAACATATCTGTTGACCATGTTTTTAAGTTTATTTGAAATGCCATATTAATAATATATGTCATGTGTGTCCGGTCTGGATAGCACAAATCTGACCCGAAGGCACCTGCGTGTGTTTTGAAGCTAATTATTTGTAATGTTAATGATTATGAAAATCATCTATTGAACTGTCATAATATTTATTATATTTACAAAAAGAGTTTAATAAAAGAAGAAAACATGTCAGATAAAATGTTCGAGCACGGATCAATTCACATGAAATGCCTATCCGGTGTGCCAGAATGTCCTTGCTTGTAATTGATAAACAAAGCAAACATGACTAAGTGTAATTTTATAGATCTCATCTTTATATAATGGCTGTGTTTTAGAAACATTTGTGCGAATCAATATTGTGTTCAATTATCATAAATACACTTATAGATACATCCTTATTGTTTCAGAAAATCGCTACACGCCAAATTACTCTATAGATAAAATAACACACATTTCAGAGTATCTTTTACATCATCATATCAAATATTAATTGTGTACCTCTTTTTCTGTAAACTAACAAAGCTTTGCCATGATCTTTAGTACTAAAACTTGCCATTATTGTAAATTTCTGTAAATAAGAAATATCTAACAAGTTATAGATATCAATGAATAATAATAAACATTACAGACTGGACACGTAAAATAAGGGTAAAAAAGAATGTTTATATTACCTGGTACTAGCGGATTTACTTCAATTTTCTTCAATTTGTCTTCGATCCATTCCAAATATGTTATTGCATCGGTATCACCTAAGGAAAACAATAGGGTAAATGGTGCTATATCAAGTCTGCGAATCATCCGTATGGAATACTAGAATATAATATCTCAGGAACAAAAGGAAAAAAGAACATACACTGACTAACGACTTGAACATCCTTTTCAAATTTCTGAGCGAAACCATTTGGGTATTTGCTTCTTGAAGTCAGTGGACGTACTTCTTCAAATCTTGATAATATATTATGGCTATTTCCTCCATCATCCAAACTTTTACAAATTTGAGTAATGCGACATCGTATGCGGTCCTGATATGCGTAGTAAATCCCCTCTGACAGTTCATTTTTTGGCTTCAACTGTATCTTTTTCGCAAGTTCGTCCAAATTTATTAGATCTTGCTGTAGATTTTCACTTAGCTTACACACCTGTAGAAGAACAAGCACATATGTAGTAAAATCCCAATTGTCCATATTAGTAGGTTCTTCGAAAGGGTAGAGCACATCTTCTAAATGTTCAGTCCTTAAACATGGAAATAATTGCCTTTTGTGTTTATGTAAGAACAGGTTAACAGTCCATTTTTCGTCTGGTTGATTTGGTTCTTTGAGCTCTTTTACCCTTTGCAGTAACAATGTCTTTAAAACGGGAGTAACACATTCTTTGTACAGATTTTGTATATTTTGGTGGTAGTTATGCTCCCCTCCGGTGGCCATCTTCTGTCTACTAAGTGGATTTGAAATGAAGAAATACCTGAAGAGCAAGAAAATAATAGCGCATCCTGACAGGTGTTTGTGATCTCAAATATACAGACACGATCATAACGTTATCAACAAACACTTACCTTAAGAAAGACTGTGTACATCGGCATATAATTGACATGAAACTATTTTCTCAGAATTGCCAACTACAAGGTTTCTTCCAGCTCGATATAGCTATAATCAAATGCCGTTACCGTGCACATCTTTTAACAGAGTTGCTCAGTATAAATGAAGGGAAGTCCAGTAATCCGACTTGAAAGAAAATCAGAACAAACGCCAAGTGCTTTTAAAATTAGTGTATGAATCATGAAGAAATCCATGTGCTGTTATATACATTTATGAACCATGGAGAATGAGATAAGCAAATGAGAATCTATGGAGCTTGACGTAAACCTCGGCATTTCATTAATACACAAAAATGCATAAAGGGATAATAAAACTTGATCTCAATATAATACCATGGAGTGTCGAGTTTTGTAGACATATCATTTCACCTGGTAAGAGTTATAAATAAGTACTCACATAAAATTCATCTACACTATTGTTATGTTATGGTTTATACTGGAAAAAACAAGTAATTGGAAGAAAAACAGTTTATAAATCTAATATCAATAAATGTGGAAGACGAATATTTGGATTTTATTTTGTTATTTCTCCCAAATAGCAGGTCATTTTTCCATAAGACATTTGATGTTGTGTCTTTATACCGCTCAACAAGACATTAGTAAGACAGCAGATGTGTAAGCAAACTTTTCATTTTGCACCCCGAGTTGTTGTCGAAATTGCTTCCTGTATTACATGAGTTAATGCTTGCGGAATATTTTAGGTCAGCTAATAATAGCAAGGCGAATAAAAAAGATAATGTATTAATTGAGCAGAACTATGCTTGTAGCATTTCATGTGTTGGTGTCAAGTGGATAATGAGGATGGCCACTGCTATGTTTTGATAGATCACTGAAACTTTTGATTTTTGTTCAAGATACCTTCCGGAACTGTTGAACTATTTCCAAGACAGTAACCTTGAGCTCCTCTTAATACGAAACATGCACATTGGCCTGAAGTTAAAACACATACATTTGCTTTCTATGGTTACGCAATAGGAGTACACATACTATTTTTAATTTAAATATTGTTCAGCAGAATCACGGACCTAGGTCTGTAGCAGAATATATGGCTTATATATACATAAATTGTGATATCAAATACAATGCCAACATGCAGACTTTAGTACCGCAAATCGAAATAAAGTTTAGTCAAATCTACTTTTGGACGTGGCATATTGAATTAATTAATGCGCCGGGGTTACAAAGTGGGTCGTATAGTGTTCTGCGGTTTACAATAGTGCGAATTAGAATACCACTTGATTTAAATACATTATGATCGTAACGTTTATGGGAATCTTAAATAAATCTTGGTGCAAGACAAGGGTAAAAGATAATTATAGGTAATTACGCAGAAAACTGAAATAATTATGTTCACCAAAACCCCCTGTCTTCCTTTACCCTATACTAATAGTCAAACGGTCCCCAGCCATTATCGGGTTTCATTTCATGAGCATTAGACTATCAATAAACTTGTGATATGTAAGCAATGTTCATTTATCCTAGTAAATATAGGTTTATCAGTTACTGTTATAAAACTAGCTAATAGTATTACAAACAATAATTATCATTACCTATTCATAGGTTATCACAGGCACTTGTCGACTACTGTTTTGGGCCACTAAAATATATTTTGAATTCGGTTTTAATTGCCGGTGAAGAGAATTGTGAAACAAGTAAAATTCTGCTTGTCGCGCTTGCAACCTTTCATCGTTTTCAGCGCTTTCATTGTTAGTTCAATAGGTTTAACCGTATACAGTTATTTTGGAAGTGTTTGTCCCGCCTGTATTAATGTGACGGAATAAGCAAAGTAAACAATATTAATAAATATTTTTAGCTGTTAATGCTTTAAATTCTATGTTAAGATTAAGTCGATACTTGTTCATGCGAAATAAAATGATTTCGGAAGAACAACATTGAAATCAGTTATTGTTTTGACCTAAATGTTTCCGACTTCAATGCATACACAATGAAAGATCTTAAACAGTACAAGTCATAATGACACAGATATGTAGTTTTTAAATCTTTAACTTCTTTATTTTCAATTATTATTTTTTGTATTGGGTATGTGAAGTTAATGTGGGATCCCACATAAATTATAAATCGTTTACCCGATAAAAAAAAATCAGACATAAAATGATAACAACGTAAACTCATGTAACGTACAACCATGATAACATCAAAGCAAAATATTTGATGTCCGAGGAATGATCCAAGTTAACTTAGACTTTTCAAACTAAACCCATATTTTTTTAAACCAAGGTAATTACTGTAACTGTATCTTTCTGTTAGTCGAGGTTTTTATAAGCTTTAGACAGATGATTTTGGAGATATAAGGATAAAAACAATAATAAAAGGTCAAGGTTTAAATCGAAGTTGTATCGCATAGCATAACCTATTTACGTCATTACAAGGACAGAGTTTAAAAATACCCCATTTTTTAATATCCCTTTTCTTCTTTTAAATTTATCTATTTGGGATTTCGTTGTGACCCATATGCTATCAAAATGGTATGCTAAAATTTCAAATACATTAAATTATAAAAGCTACCACACTCCTTTTTCAGCGGATACTTTGGACTTTATCAACTCTAAACACATTTTTGATTCTTTTTCATTTAATAATGAAAAAAAACAAGGTGAATACGTGCAGTTTAAATACTTTCTGACAGGATATCACTTTTTCATTTCTCTTAAATTGCTCCAACATAATATCGCTTTGTGAATAAGAGTTCTATTAAATACAGCAATTGATAGTGTACGTGAATAATATTAGCTTCGTCATGATATCTAATGTTCTTTTCCACACAAACTGATGGCATTTTATTAAAAATAGCAATGTTATCAATTATCATATGAACGTGTCCAAAAAATACCCCCTGTGCAAATGTGTTAAAAGGCAACATATTGTTCGTACTATGACATACACAACTACGCATTTCAAAATTAAGGTCAAGATCATTTGAATGTCAAAATCAAATTCGACAGCGCTGTTACTTATATCTTCGTTTTATTTGCAAAAGTTTGAACATTAATAAAATTACAAATCAATCTCATTGCATTTATTTAACCATTCTTAAAGTCTAATGTCCCTACTTTAGCGCATCAAGTGGTAAGCAAACTATGCATGAAGTATCTTTGTGACTTTCATGTAAGCCCATTCAGCCGGCAGTATCAACTTTAAGTCAGTCTTCTGTTTTTCCAACCTAATGTGTTAATATTTTAGTACGAAACAATCCAATCAGCATTTTACCCAGGTGGAAACAATATTTAAATAGCCGAGTTGCTATAAATTCATTGAATTCCTTACACCCGATGAAGGCGCAATTTGAAATTGTCTCTTGTAGACACAAAATATCTCCAGCAGTCCTCTGTATCCTAATTGTGGTTAACGTTAAGCCAACTCATTATCAAATAGCTCTTCTACATTTATCTCATTACAATAATCATAAATGCAGCTACATTTAAGTCTAGTATGTGTCAAGCAAACATATAAGCAGCATACAAATTGGCATTCCTAACCACAGAAGGCCTCTACATACACCTTTCCAGGATCTGACAATTCCTTTTGTGGCTACAGTAAAGCATATTCATAGATAAACAAACTTCAGGTTCTTAACATAAGCCAGGCCAGTTCTTGATTATTTTCATTATGACTACAATAAGGCACGTTTAGAGCCAAACATACGCATGCATAGCTGTGTTTAAGCCTCTTCAGTGCTCAAGTGACCAGCCATTATGCATATTTTAAAACAAAAAAAACTCATGCGCAGCTGTCATTAAGCATTCTAGGTACCAAATACACCATATGTTAGCAACCCGTGATTAAGCCCATTCCCAGCCAAATAAACTCTTGTGTTTCTTACATTAGCATTTTCAGTGCCAAATACTACACATTTGGGCAACTATAAAGCCCATTTAAAACCAAACCCATGTGAAGAAAATCAACAATGAAAATGCTGAAGACCTGAACAAATCTTTGAATACAAAACATATCCTAAATAAAGTGTGATAAACTTTAGGATCATTTGATAAACATTATTGCAAGTATATTATCAGTGTTTATGAAAATAACTCAGGACATATTGATGGTAATAGTATCATCACTTACAAAATAGTAACACATACTCACTGTTTAATTATATTAACCAATCGCTCAACCATGCACATACTGACTGTATTAGCATATCTGAGTAAGTTTTCCTGTATTGCGATGCATCATTAGATAATAAACATGGGAGATACTTTCATGATATGTATATTCACAATATTTAAAGCACTTAGATAAATAATGAATTTGAATGTATTCCTTTATGTTATATTAACATATAAGGGGTCATCCGACGGTGCTGATGATTAAATTATGAAATTCGATAATTTGCGCCATATTTCAAAACATATCAAACACAACATTTAACGACAAGGAAATAATACACGGCTTAATAATATTTCAGGATGATCGTATACAATTACAGCATACTTCTTGCATACGAACATGCTACTTCGTTTTCAGAAACTTAAAGTGACACTCTGATTCAAAATCAATATAAACATTTGTATAAAAACATCATTTTTAACAGATAAACCTTTAACTACTAACTAAATAATGCATTTTTGGAAAATATTAATTACTGATAACAGGATTATAACCATGTATTTTAAAGCAGAAAGCGCAAAACATATTAAATGATTGGTAAATGCTTAAAGATTTACTGTTGTCTACTATAGTCTTGCTAGGTAGAAACACCATGCGCTTTTCTTTTAAAATAAACTCGGTTTCCTTTATAAGAACTATTGTTTTTTGACACGTTTTCATCCTTTTATGGATATTAAAACGATAGCATTAATTGTGGTAAATCTAATTTGGGAGTAAGAGTGCATCTTTAAAACAGACATGTTATTCGTAGTGATCCTACAAACTTCTTTGCATTCTGCACAAATAGAAAGATTTGATGTTCGAAACATGGTTTTAGTATAGAATTATCTGAGCTGAAAACAATATAGGTACACTTTCTTGTCGCACACGCACACACACACACACACACACGCACGCACGCACGCACGCACGCACGCACGCACGCACGCACGCACGCACGCACGCACGCACGCACGCACGCACGCACGCACGCACGCACGCACACACACACACACACACACATCACCACATACAAACACACACACAAATATCTATATCAAATATCTATATACACAGTCATCGGAAACACGCTCAGCCGCGCGCCAACAAGAGGCGCTTCCTCAGCATGTTTTGGGCGGAATAACAGAAAACGACCCAGACTAGACTACACTCTAAAATGTCATACCCATGTGAACAACTATCGTCGGCAACCACGGTATTTCCTTCCGTTACACTTCATACATACCGTGGGACAATTGACTGACACAATTTCGCTTTAATGATTATGCATGAGGCACGAGAGACAACTCTTCTTCCAATGAATTCGCATGATACACTAAAATATTGTTCAATAACTTTACAGTATTAGTAGCCTCTGTGTGGTCTTGACTACTTCCAAATATTATTGTTCTAACATGGCGGATCCGGTTCAACTCCGGCAATCGCCAGAATATTTTTCAACCGTAAAGCATCTGGTACTTTGCAGAACCAATGAAACTGCCTCATTTTATATATGCTTACGCGATTTTCCTAGCCAAATTGCCCACAGTACACAACGAAGCATAGCGTAGTGGGTATCGGGGATATCCGATGATGGTGAACAACAAATTCATGAATATTTAGCACCATGCATTTAGTATTCACGCTGGCGCGTAAAGCTTGCAGCATTTTGGGTCTTCCATAACATGTTCCGATGAAGCTGGAGGCACACTCGAAATCACAGTTAATGACAACTCAAAGAGACATACCGGATGCAATGGACTGGCAGACAAAACTTCTCATAAAGGAGCTGTCGACCTTTTGTTTTAGAATTAAAGTTTCCTATCTCAAAAGCAGACGTGAGTAATTATCAGTGCTGCTAGCATACAGCGCCGAAAAGTGGAGATGTACTCAATTTTCGATATTTACATTTGACTACTTTTTATATTTATTCTGCGTGAATAACTATGTTGTAACTTACGATATCAGTTCATGTCAACATTTCAATGTCTTTTTTTTGTGAATACCAGAAGTGAAGGCTTTTCTATCAGCTGGCCCCAATTTCTCGAAACTTCTTAAGATTAACAGGCTTAAGTCACTTATTTCAATTCGCCAAAGTACATACTAAAAATAGATTTTGATAAATGAAAAATGGTTTATTCTGATAATCATACCGATTATTCCTACATAATTTCTAAAAATTCTTGAAAAAGTAAAAATAACACATTTTATAGAACAACAAAAATAGTGAGATTAGCTTAATCCTGTTATAAGGGACTTAAGAAGTTTCGAGAAATTGGGGCCAGGGCTTTCATAAAACACCTGGTAACTAATGAACTAAGCTAGAAGGAAAACACCGTATATTGAAGGATTACAAAGTAACATATACATACCGTAATATTGTGTACGGGGTCAAAATATCCACACACATTTCATTAACAGCTGCACTATTCTAAAATTTATCTTTTTTTAAAATTTGATAAACCTTCATTACTTCAAGTGACAGGAGGAAGTTTAGGTTATATTTTGCAATACTCAACCAGTCAAGTTATTGATCGCCTCGAGAACAAAAGGTCTGTGAAATATGATATCAGGCTATTTAACTGACATTGATTCGTTTCGTGCCTCATATGATGCCTCATATGATGCCAACCATAGTTTAACATAACACGTTGCTGACAGGCTGAGTCAGTAGAAGAATCACGTTTGCATAAATTTATATGAAATTATATCTGATTTTTTTAGTTTTTAGAAATAAGTGCTGAACCTTGCTGAATATAGTTCTGGTGGTCCGGTACGTCGCTTTTGTCCAAACAGAAGTTTGTTGAAGTGACAAATGCCTTATATCAGATAACTACTGGTCGAATCGGTGAGGTTTCCAAGTTATAGCGGAAAAGTAAAAAAAAATGGATGGGGGTGTCCTCAAAGTCTCAACATTGAAAATCGGCGTTATTGGCAAAAGTTGTAATGGACACATATTCCTTAGGATTATTACCGTGCAACCGCAGCCTTGCATGAGTCTCAATTAGCTTTCACTATTATAGGAAAAATGTTGAATTGATGTTGTACTCTTTACTGGAAGGGAGGAAAGGTTGTTAAAGATCGAACTGTTGTCGGTAGTGCATTCCATCAGGATATTATGAATGGATGGAAGGAAATAGACAAAAGATATATTTAACATGAAATATTACAAACGTTAACAAGAGGTACGAGGTCCTATGTAATGAGTGTAGTAAAAGAATGCAACATTTTTTTAGAAAAGCGTAAGTATATAATTCCGCCTTCCTTCTTTTGAGATTCGGGTCCTGTTTCGAAATGCAGATTGGAAATGGAATCAAGTCGTGTTGTTCCGAATATAATTCGCACTGCCCAGTATTCTGCTTGCATAACATTGTCATTGATACATTTTGAACATTTTAACCGATGACCGATCTGGAAAAAGAAGGATAATACGTCGCCAGGCCTTCGTTTTGACGGACAAAATGTGTTTATGCAAGGGGCAAGCGCTAGAAAATGTGAAGCCCAGATGCTTGTGAGTTTTAACTTCCACTTTGTAAACCTTATCCATATGAATAGATGGATATGCCTGGCTGTTCGTTGTTTTAGAGATGACAAGTTATTTGAATTTAGGTGGGTTGAATGATACAAGCCACCTTTCAGCCCACAATTGGATCATTTCCATGTCACAATTAAGTTGCTGATCAGCCCTGAATGAATCCAGCAGATATTGAAGCCGTGTCATACATAGAACAATACAAGACGACAAACTGGTTTCTTTCACTGAAAATGCTGTAAAAGGTAGTTTCATCTGCGAAAATACGTATCAGTGATTTATTTCACAAACAATATCATTAATATTAAATAAAACCGTCTTGTTGACCTTATAATTATAGTTCTACTTTGCATAACATATTACATCAAAATGCCCGCCATTTCATGTTTTCATTTCATCACAATAGTAATACACTTGTGTAATGGTCAGGCAGATCACAAATCCAGGTAGTAACCCTAACCGACGTTACGTAGTGTACGTAACTTAGATACACGAGGTAGTGTACAGAACATGTCACTAAAACAAAACTGTAGGAGGGATGGCTGATGTGTTTAGGTGCCATGCAACTATGTGGTAAGCCTCTAAGAAAATAATTCATATAATACATTTTGACAAATCAAGGGGTTTAAAAGAAAACATTGAAAAAGAACATGACAATGATATGCACTACTACGCTTTCACTCACATGATTTACTTGCGTTGGTAAGATGAAATTTTGTCATGTCATATAAAATGTATGGCATTCATCATATGGTATATATACCACCATAATGTATATATCCTTTAAATCAATGTAGCAACGAATCTGAATGACATGCATGACCAAGTTTGTCACTGACCAAACTTGATCGATTTGCTCGGTAGGATAAATGATATAGCAAAAGTAAATCAAAGAATTTATTTGAAATAATAAATGGCTCTCACTACCAAAAAACAAATGAACCGAAACATATGGACAACATATATTTTATAACTGAATTTAGCAGTAAATAGCGATTGTCCAGTGAAACACACCGTTGTGACAGAGTAGCGTTGACAAACTTTGCACAAATTTGACAAAGCGTCTTAAAACTTTAAACCTGAAACCAAAATTTGTTGTCGACTTGCATTTTTGTAAAAAAATAGATTTATATCCACCCAGCGGTGAATAAGAATAATGACAACCTAAATATGAAAATAAAAATTAAAGATTATTAAGACCCTTGACAATTTATATACTTGAAACTGCTGAAAATATGTATAACATGGTGGGTTATTGCTATTCCCGAGAAACATGATGTGACAGAGGTGCCAAAGATTGTGTGTGAGGTTGGTCTTGATGATGAGTGTATGCCTTTCATGCAAGAGGTTAGAGACCAACCAAGAGGCACTTTTTCATGGCCTCTTAAATGGACATTAGTATTAAATTTGGTTTCTATCTGTACTTTACTATTCCGTATCTAGAACAAGAGCAGTCATAGACTGCCATATCCCCCGTCGAATTAATTACAGTGACAGCTAGGGTTTAGGTTACTGTGCACTGCACTTCTGCTGCATTATTTTTCCGTATGTAAAGTTTGATCAAGTGAATAGAAAAAAGGGCAAACGCTTAACCAAACTGAACCCAGAATTATGGTTCATGTGTACTCCACTTCTCCTGAATGAGATATATCTGTATATGAAGTTTGGCGTAAATACATCAAATTCTTTTCGAGTAAACTCAACCATGATTTATGGTTCTAGTGCACTGCACTTCTCCACAATAATATCCATTTGTATTTGAAATTTGATATAATAACCACAAAGACTTTCCAAGTTATGCTCCGAACAGAAAATTAGTATGATAATTAACACTGGGTAATAATTGGAAATAAACTGCCCCCATAGTTATGGTTCCTGTGCAACGCATGTATCCTCAACGAGATCGATCCGTATATTAAGTTTGAATGCAATGCCTCGAGGACTTTTCGGGTTATGCTTCGGACAAAAAAATAAGTATGAACATTAACAAAGAGCAAGAACTCAACAATTCTTGCAGTCATAGTTATGGTCCTTGTGCACTACATTTGTCCTTAATGATATCTGTATGTATATTCAGTTGGAAGTAAATACCGCAAAGACCTTTCAAGTTATACTCAGGACGGAAAATTTGTGTTAAAGTGTAACAAAGGGCAACAATACACTGCATGTTTCTTGAGTATTGCACTTATCCTCAATGCAATCTATCCGTATATGAAATTTGAAGTTAATACAATACAGACTTTACAAACTATGCTCCCGAGAAAAACAAATAGTACGAAATTTAACGAAATACATTTACTCAACAAATAGAATGTTTTAAAGGGCTGAACAATCATCCGAAGGGGGCTCTCCCAGAAGGAGAAGACCTACTTAACATCCTCAAATAATATGTTCAAAAAATAATTCTATGACGACAACTCAAACACAGATGTAGCTACTGTGGCATTGACATTGAATTTAATTGACTTCATTCGACCTTCATCAGAACATTAATTGTACAGAAATACACATTCGTACTGCAGTCGTCACCAGTCAATTTGAGCGTAACGATAACAAAAACACCCGTTGTGCGAAATAACAGCAAAAGTCAAGGACTAGGGTACACTGTGAAAAGGTCATTCTCATGTGTGAAACATATTTCTGAAACTTCAGTACCATATAGATATATTATATTGACAGCGCAGTGGTGTTCAAGCAACCAACATTTCGAACTTATAACATCGAAATAGTCATTTCGGTACCCGCATAACGAACAAGCCGCAAGTTCACAATATATTACATTTAATGCGAAACGAAAGTCCCTGGACATATTTAATATAATGGGAGGGCACTAAGGTTCAGAAAGTTTCAGAAATATGAAAGGAGCAGTCAAAAACCTTTCGATATTGAACAGGAATGACATTGTTTCTGCCCGAAAAAGGTCACGGACACCGTTACGCACTAAAGCAGGCGCCAAAGATGACTATACCAAGGCAGTTAACGTCGTTGACGTAATCAACAATCTTTTTACGCATCGGTACACACACGTTGATGGAGATGTAATCAGGACTTCACTACAGTTTTAGCAGGCAATTTGAGTTGTACTCAATTTGCGACAGATAAATATGACTTCGTTTATATTTGTTCTGCGTTAATTACTATGCTATAACTACAGATGTGTTACAAACGATATAAATACATACATTATGAATCAGTGCTTTATTTTGAGAATATCAGTAAAGGTGGCTTTTTCGTCAGTAGGGTAAACACCCATTAACTCACGAACTTTGCCAGAAGAAGAACATCGTACGTAGGAGGATTACGAAGTAAAATATCCGCACAAAATGTAACTTTTCATTAAACAGCTTACTTACAAAAACATGAACCAAGTGTTTTACACATTTCTGAATGTAAGCGAATACCGTATTTACGTTATAATTCAAATCGATAAACCTTCATTACTTTAATTATTTACCTTATATTTTGCAATACTCACCATTCAATTCATTGACCGACTTGAGAGAGTTTGTGAAATATGATATATGCTTTACAAGTGAAATTCGATTTAACGTTAAATATAAACCATAACATTATTCAAACTATTTACTTTTGAGTACAGGTATGGCATGAGTCTACACGTAGGTTTTATCTTTAACCGCATTTGAATAACATCGTCAGGCAAAATAAGTCTTGTTCATTCTTGTTCGAGATTCCTTGCTCATAAGCAGGTAACCATAGCTAGATTTACATTCTTTCGAAAAGGTTCTATAAAAAAATATTTTTTCACATTATTAGAAGTTTGTTTCTGAATCCCATCCCTTGGTTAAAATGTGATTTTGTTGTTTACTTGACTTCCTCAACAGGAGACACTTTGCAGTTGACGTCACGTTGTAAATCGAAATATAAATACAATAAAATCATCAGAGTGATTTAATGAGCAACGTGGAAAAGGCAAAAGGGAAAGCTCACTTTTATCGTATTTTGCTTAAAAGTATTCCCTCATTTAAACACTATTTGATTATGAAATTGCTGGATACTCTCAATATTTCGAAATGGTTTAAGAAACAATTAATTGCGCGCATACAATTAAGATTTAGTTGATTTTAAATTTGTGGTAGGTTAATCTGTATAAAATGTGGGCGAAATATTAACCAAAACTTGCTGTTTCAAACAATGACTGCATCGTTTCTTTGAAAGGTTTTTGCATTAACTGCTCTAAATTGTATTCCTCCGTCTGCAGATAGAGTTGGAATCTCTAATCATAGAAGTATTTTGGGTTTACCTATTGTTAAGTCTCCTTCAGTTAATGCATACTTTGATAAGATTTTCCTTTTGCGTTTCATACTTTATTGAGGGGATAAGAGTGAGGTTTGTGCACTTAAACTGGTTTAAACCCCCAGTGAAATCACATTTTACTGACCGTTCCAAGGCAGTACCTAACAATCCTTGATAAACATACCTAGTTGTTTGTATATAGTATGTATGTTATGTGCTGTTTGTTGAGTTTTGTGCTGTTCTTCCATGTTTCTTGTTAGTGATTTTTTTTGTTTTTATGTTCTATGTCTTTGGCGTTTACCCAGTGCCATTAAGCCGGGTTAATGTTTAAACGTTTTGCTACTGAGCTTGTTTCTGTAGATTTTTGCATAAATATTGCAATTGTTGGGTCTTATAGTTGAGTAAAAGAGTCGATATAACAATAAAGTGATAAACAATATCAGAAGCCATTACTTAACGGCCGGCCACAACGTCATTTGAAGGACCAATATTTAAATTGTTTATATTTATTTATTTAGTTGTGAGGTTAAATATTTAGCAAGCATAATTCATATATCCGCAACAAGTGAAGCTGTAATACGGTGCTGAGCATATTTTACGAAAGAAGGTTTTATAAGATTTCCATTCAAAAAGCATTTACCTTTTTCCGGAAATGTCTTAATACAAAATGCATATGTTTATATGTTTATGAGTCAAAATTAGCAAAACTATCCACAACTATCAACACAAAATTATCAACAGTGTCTTGAGACTGTGTGGTGATTGCACCTATTTCAAAAAAGATATTTGCATTTTTGTAACATGGAAATGAATTTCATCCACCATTTTCTATTATTTTTTAAAGATATATTTTATATTTGAAAATATATCATCAATAACTCTCAAGACATTGTTGATTAGGTAGTCTGGGGCATTTTGACACAAAAAAACTTTTTTAAATTGTGTTTTACTCCATACTACCCCTAAACATGTCACCAAGAGTCTATGGTTTACTCCCCAAAAAGATCGTTCCTCAAAACTAAATGAAACATGAACTTTTGAAACGTTTTAATTTTTTACCTTCCCCACCCACATTTGATCTGAGGAGGGCCCTTATCAAAATCAAAAATCAAGTTATTGATTCCATTGTCACGAACGATTTTAAACAAGTTGGGAGGAAGTATTACACTAAATTATCCATTAGGTGCTATTTTAACATTTTATTCCAATCATTTACCCAACCGTCAATAATGTACAATTGAAACTATTCAAACATAAGCTTATCTCACTCCTATATATACTGACTTTCGTTGGCAGTAGTTATCAATTAAACTATAAATTGAACGAAATTTTGCAATTTTAGTTTTGTGCGCAAAAAACGTTAAACACCATTCGTTATGTGCATTATTTTATTATAATTGATTTATAATATAAGAAAAATCATTCCCTTTCTTTTGAATACCTATGCAGTATTCAGTGTTTATTGTTTTAAATTCGTAAAAAGGGGATCTTTCATTGTTATCTCAATGTAGGTCATTACAACTGATGCGCATATACATGGTATATTAAGCACGAATGTACATGCAACTGTTCTTTATGTCAATGTAGGTCATTACAACTGATGCGCATATACATGGTATATTAAGCACGGATGTACATGCAACTGTTCTTTAGGTCAATGTAGGTCATCACAACTGATGCGCATATACATGGTATATTAAGCACGAATGTACATGTAACTGTTCTTTACGTCAATGTAGGTCATTACAACTGATGCGCATATACATGGTATATTAAGCACGGATGTACATGCAACTGTTCTTTATCTCAATGTAGGTCATTACAACTGATGCGCATATACATGGTATATTAAGCACGAATGTACATGCAACTGTTCTTTATGTCAATGTAGGTCATTACAACTGATGCGCATATACATGGTATATTAAGCACGAATGTACATGCAACTGTTCTTTATGTCAATGTAGGTCATTACAACTGATGCGCATATACATGGTATATTAAGCACGAATGTACATGCAACTGTTCTTTATGTCAATGTAGGTTATCACAACTGATGCGCATATACATGGTATATTAAGCACGAATGTACATGCAACTGTTCTTTATGTCAAAGTAGGTCATTACAACTGATGCGCATATACATGGTATTGGTATATTAAGCACGAATGTACATGCAACTGTTCTTTATGTCAAAGTAGGTCATTACAACTGATGCGCATATACATGGTATATTAAGCACGGATGTACATGCAACTGTTCTTTATGTCAAAGTAGGTCATTACAACTGATGCGCATATACATGGTATATTAAGCACGAATGTACATGCAACTGTTCTTTATGTCAAAGTAGGTCATTACAACTGATGCGCATATACATGGTATATAAAGCACGGATGTACATGCAACTGTTCTTTATGTCAATGTAGGTTATTACAACTGATGCGCATATACATGGTATATTAAGCACGAATGTACATGCAACTGTTCTTTATGTCAATGTAGGTTATCACAACTGATGCGCATATACATGGTATATTAAGCACGAATGTACATGCAACTGTTCTTTATGTCAATGTAGGTCATTACAACTGATGCGCATATACATGGTATATTAAGCACGAATGTACATGCAACTGTTCTTTATCTCAATGTAGGTCATCACAACTGATGCGCATATACATGGTATATTAAGCACGAATGTACATGCAACTGTTCTTTACGTCAAAGTAGATCATTACAACTGATGCGCATATACATGGTATATTAAGCACGAATGTACATGCAACTGTTCTTTACGTCAATGTAGGTCATTACAACTGATGCGCATATACATGGTATATTAAGCACGAATGTACATGCAACTGTTCTTTATGTCAAAGTAGGTTATTACAACTGATGCGCATATACATGGTATATTAAGCACGAATGTACATGCAACTGTTCTTTATGTCAATGTAGGTTATTACAACTGATGCGCATATACATGGTATATTAAGCACGAATGTACATGCAACTGTTCTTTATGTCAATGTAGGTCATTACAACTGATGCGCATATACATGGTATATTAAGCACGGATGTACATGCAACTGTTCTTTATGTCAAAGTAGGTCATTACAACTGATGCGCATATACATGGTATATTAAGCACGAATGTACATGCAACTGTTCTTTACGTCAAAGTAGGTCATTACAACTGATGCGCATATACATGGTATATTAAGCACGGATGTACATGCAACTGTTCTTTATGTCAAAGTAGGTCATTACAACTGATGCGCATATACATGGTATATTAAGCACGAATGTACATGCAACTGTTCTTTACGTCAATGTAGGTCATTACAACTGATGCGCATATACATGGTATATTAAGCACGGATGTACATGCAACTGTTCTTTATGTCAAAGTAGGTCATTACAACTGATGCGCATATACATGGTATATTAAGCACGAATGTACATGCAACTGTTCTTTATGTCAAAGTAGGTCATTACAACTGATGCGCATATACATGGTATATTAAGCACGGATGTACATGCAACTGTTCTTTATGTCAAAGTAGGTCATTACAACTGATGCGCATATACATGGTATATTAAGCACGAATGTACATGCAACTGTTCTTTATCTCAATGTAGGTCATCACAACTGATGCGCATATACATGGTATATTAAGCACGAATGTACATGCAACTGTTCTTTATGTCAAAGTAGGTCATTACAACTGATGCGCATATACATGGTATATTAAGCACGAATGTACATGCAACTGTTCATTACGTCAATGTAGGTCATCACAACTGATGCGCATATACATGGTATATTAAGCACGAATGTACATGCAACTGTTCTTTATGTCAATGTAGGTCATTACAACTGATGCGCATATACATGGTATATTAAGCACGAATGTACATGCAACTGTTCTTTATGTCAATGTAGGTCATTACAACTGATGCGCATATACATGGTATATTAAGCACGGATGTACATGCAACTGTTCTTTATGTCAAAGTAGGTCATTACAACTGATGCGCATATACATGGTATATTAAGCACGAATGTACATGCAACTGTTCTTTATGTCAAAGTAGGTCATTACAACTGATGCGCATATACATGGTATATTAAGCACGGATGTACATGCAACTGTTCTTTACGTCAATGTAGGTCATTACAACTGATGCGCATATACATGGTATTTTAAGCACGAATGTACATGCAACTGTTCTTTATGTCAATGTAGGTCATTACAACTGATGCGCATATACATGGTATATTAAGCACGAATGTACATGCAACTGTTCTTTATGTCAATGTAGGTCATTACAACTGATGCGCATATACATGGTATATTAAGCACGAATGTACATGCAACTGTTCTTTATGTCAATGTAGGTCATTACAACTGATGCGCATATACATGGTATATTAAGCACGAATGTACATGCAACTGTTCTTTATGTCAATGTAGGTTATCACAAATGATGCGCATATACATGGTATATTAAGCACGAATGTACATGCAACTGTTCTTTATGTCAAAGTAGGTCATCACAACTGATGCGCATATACATGGTATATTAAGCACGGATGTACATGCAACTGTTCTTTATGTCAAAGTAGGTCATCACAACTGATGCGCATATACATGGTATATTAAGCACGGATGTACATGCAACTGTTCTTTATGTCAAAGTAGGTCATTACAACTGATGCGCATATACATGGTATTTTAAGCACGAATGTACATGCAACTGTTCTTTACGTCAATGTAGGTCATCACAACTGATGCGCATATACATGGTATATTAAGCACGGATGTACATGCAACTGTTCTTTATGTCAATGTAGGTCATCACAACTGATGCGCATATACATGGTATATTAAGCACGAATGTACATGCAACTGTTCTTTACGTCAATGTAGGTCATCACAACTGATGCGCATATACATGGTATATTAAGCACGAATGTACATGCAACTGTTCTTTACGTCAAAGTAGGTCATTACAACTGATGCGCATATACATGGTATATTAAGCACGAATGTACATGCAACTGTTCTTTACGTCAATGTAGGTCATTACAACTGATGCGCATATACATGGTATATTAAGCACGGATGTACATGCAACTGTTCTTTATGTCAATGTAGGTCATCACAACTGATGCGCATATACATGGTATATTAAGCACGAATGTACATGCAACTGTTCTTTATGTCAATGTAGGTCATTACAACTGATGCGCATATACATGGTATATTAAGCACGAATGTACATGCAACTGTTCTTTATGTCAATGTAGGTCATCACAACTGATGCGCATAAACATGGTATATTAAGCACGAATGTACATGCAACTGTTCTTTATGTCACAATGAGACCACGTGTATGTATCATACTTTACTGAAAATATATCACTGTTTGCGATTTTTAATATAAACAGCATTCGTCCATATACTGATAAATAAAAAAAATACATGTCATTTTCTTTATTCCGCCATTTCTAGTTAAGAAAATGTTGAAAAACCTCACATCATTCTGTTTGCAAGGTTCGAGAAAGCGGTGAGTCAACTATTTCAATATTTGACGCAAACGGAAGCTATCGTAATTTCAAAGATGTTTCAAAATAGTTTTATCTATTCTTTACATGGTGGTATACTGCAAAGTATAAATTGTTATATATAAATATGGCTTGAAACCAAGAGAACTGTCGCGTCGAAGTAAGTAGTTAAAAAGCACGTCGAATTTCGTATAGATGTGGAGAGACGGGACGGAATATTCCGAACAATCTAAGACGAATCAAACATAGAAACCGTCATGGCACCTTTCACTTTTTAATTTAATTTTGTGTGAATTCAATCAATGTTGTCTTCCAGGTTTTCCTAAAACATTTTTTTAAAAAAAGGAAAAAAGTCGTCATTAAACAAAATAATTAAAGTCGTGTATATGTTACTGGACATCAAATATCATTTAATCATTTATGTATATGTAAATAAACACCGGGATATCCATAGTTGGTGACATTGTCTTCGAGTCCAAAAACAACTATTTTATTTAACAAGCTTCACTCTCTGTCCACCTGAACCAGCTCTCCTAGACAACCTTTTCTCAGAGTACCGAAAGTAACACCATCACAAAACCGCAGCAGTTCTTCTAAAAAAAATAATTTATCCGCCCGCAGCCGCTTTCTTAGAGAAACCCCTTCACCCGCAGCTGTTCTTTTATAATCACCCTCACCTACTAGTAACCGCTCTTCTAGAGGCGCTATCAGCGACCCGCATCAGATCTTCCAGAGGCACGCTCAATCTCCCGCAGGCGCTCTTTCAGAGACACACTCACCTACCGTTGTCGTTCTGCCAGATGCACGCTCATCCACCACAGCCGCTCTTCCAAAGGCAGGCTTATCGATCGCAGCTGCTCTTCTAGGGTCACGCACATCAGCCTCGCAAACATAAACACACTCACCTACCGCAGTCACTCTGCAAGAGGCACACTCCCTACCCGTAGCCGCTCTTCCAAAGCCATGATCATCGACCGCAGCCGCTCTTCTAAGAGCACGTTCACCAACCGTATCCGCTACTACAGAGGCACACTCACCCACAGCAGCCGCTCTTCCAGAGGCTCAACATTCCGCAACCACACTTCAAGAGGCACATTCGAAACCTACAACCGCTCTTTCAAGGGGCGCGCTTCCAACCTGCAGCCGTTCTTCCAGAGGCATACTCCCCACTCACAGAGCTGCTCTTTAAGAGGCGCTTTCCTCAACCTAAGCGGCTCTGAAGAGGCAATCTCCCCGACCACAGCCACTCTTCCAAAGGCACACTCTCAACCTACAGCCACTCTTTCATAGGCACATTCATCAACTGCAGTCGCTCTTCCAGAGGCACACGCACAGACCGCAGCCGCTCTGCCAGAGGCCCGCTTCCCACCGCAGCCACTCTTCCAGAAACACACTCACAGACCGAAGTCGCTCTTCCAGAAGCACACCCACCGACCGCAGCCGCTCTGCAAGAGGCACGCTCCCCACCCGAAATCACTCTTCAATAGGCACGCTCCCCACATGCAGCCACTCTTCCAGAGGCAAACCCTCTAACCGCATCCGCTGTTCAAACGGCACACGCATAGACCACAGTCGCTCTGCAAGAGGAACGCCCTACACCTGCGGCGACTCTTTTGGAGGCACGATCTACGCCCGCAGCCTCTCTTCCAGATACACCCTCCCCACCCGCAGCCATTCTCTCTGAGGTACACTCCCAACCTACAGCCGCTCTTCCAGAGGCACACTCTCCAGCCGCAGCCACTTTTCCAGACGAACACTCCCCACCCGCAGCCACTCCTCCAGAGGCAGGCTCCCCATCCGCAGCCACTCCTCCAGAGGCAGACTACCCACCAGCAGCCACTCTTCCAGAGGCAGGCTCCCCACCCACAGCCATTCCTCCAGAGGCAGGCTCCCCACCCAGAGCCACTCTTCCAGAGGCAGGCTCTCCACCCACAGCCACTCCTCCAGAGGCAGGCTCTCCACCCACAGCAACTCCTCCAGAGGCAGGCTCCCCACCCACAACCACTCCTCCAGAGGCAGGCTCCCCACCCACGGCCACTCCTTCAGAGGCAGGCTCCCAACCCACAGCCACTCTTCCAGAGGCAGGCTCCCCACCCGCAGCTACTCCTCCAGAGGCAGGCTCCCAACCCACAGCCACTCTTCCAGAGACAGGATCCCCACCCACAGCCACTCTTCCAGAGGCAGGCTCCCCATACACAGCCACTCCTCCAGAGGCAGGCTCCCCACCCGCAGCTACTCCTCCAGAGGCAGGCTCCCAACCCACAGCCACTCCTCCAGAGACAGGCTCCCCACCCACAGCCACTCCTCCAGAAGCAGCCTCCCCACCCGCAGCTACTCCTCCAGAGGCAGGCTCCCCACCCGCAGCTACTCCTCCAGAGGCAGGCTCCCCACCCGCAGCTACTCCTCCAGAGGCAGGCTCCCCACCCACAGCCACTCCTCCAGAGGCAGGCTCCCCACCCACAGCCACTCCTCCAGAGGCAGGCTCCCCACCCACAGTTATTCCTCCAGAGGTAGGCTCCCCACCCGCAGCTACTCCTCCAGAGGCAGGCTCTCCAGCCGCAGCCACTCCTCCAGAGGCAGGCTCCCCACCCACAGCCACTCCTCCAGAGGCAGGCTCCCCACCCACAGCCACTCCTCCAGAGGCAGGCTCCCCACCCACAGCCACTCCTCCAGAGGCAGGCTCCCCACCCACAGCCACTCCTCCAGAGGCAGGCTCCCCACCCGCAGCCACATTTCTAGAGGCAGGCTACCCACACACAGCCACTCCTCCAGAGGCAGGCTCCCCACCCACAGCCACTCCTCCAGAGACAGGCTCCCAACCCACAGCAACTCCTCCGGAGGCAGCCTCCCCACTCACAGCCACTCTTCCGGAGGTACAGTCCCAACCGGCAGACACTTTTTCAGAGGCACTCTCCCGACCAACAGCCACTCTTCCAGAGGCACGCTCCCCGACCACAGCCACTCTTCAAGGGGTACAGTCCCCACCCACAGCCACTCTTCCAGAGGTACACTCCCCACCCGCAGCCACTCTTCCGGAAGTACAGTTCCAACCCGCAGCCACTTTCTCAGAGGCACTCTCCCGACCCGCAGCCATTTTTCCAGAGGCAGGCTCCCAACCGCAGCCACTATTCAAGGGGTACAGTCCCCACCCGCAGCCACTCATCCAGAGGCACACTCCCCACCCGCAGCCTCGCTTCCAGAGGCACTGTTCGCAATCGCTTCCGGTCTTCCAGAGTTACACTCACCACCTGCAGTCGCTCTTCCAAAGGCACTCTCACCTTTCCACGACCGCTCTTAGAGAGCAACACTCACTGACCGCGGTCGCTTTGGAGGAGGCATGCGCTCCACCTGCAGTCATACTTCCAGAGGAAAGCTTACCACCCGCAGCCATTCTTCCAGAGGCATGCTCCCCACCAATAGCCACTTTTTCAGAGGCACGCTCCCCACCCATAGGCACTTTTCCTGGGACACGCGCACCGACTCGCAGCCTCTCGCACTCATTCAACCACCGCAGCCGCTCTGCCAGATGTACGCTTACCATCCCGCAGCTACTCTTCTAAAGGCACGCTCCTTGATCACAGCCACTCTTAGCAAGGCATATTCTCCAATCGCAGTCACTCTGCCAGAGACACACATACAGACTGCAGCCGCTCCATGCTAACAGCCACTTTTTCAGAATCACACTCACCTACCTCTTTCGCTTTGCAAGCTCACCAACCCGAAGCCACCTTTAAAGGGTTATATTTAGCCACCGCAGTTACTCTTGTTACTCCATATGCACGTTCATCCAACGCAGGCGCTCTGCCCGTGGCATGTGCACAAACCCGCAGCACGTTTTCAAGAGGCACACTCACATACTGCAGCCGCGCTTTTGGGTCACGCTCATCAACTCGCGGCCATTTAGCATGACAAAAAGAGCTGCTGCGGATGGCCGATAAACAATTTCACCAAGAGTATATCACTCGCTCCATTTACAAGGTTGTTAGGCATTTCTAAAAGAATTTTCTATCTTGCCAAGTACAACTGTCGATCGTTAAACAAAACACATTCATATGTTTGTTGATACCCAAAGGTGCGATTTGTTTCCGTATTTTAAGGATTAACAATATAAGATACCAAATGCTTCACAAAATGATCATTCATGTTCCTACTTTTAAAAAAATGCTATGATAAAATTAAGTTCTATAACAGCGTAAGAAAAATCATACTACTAAGGGTTTATATTACACGTAACTGGCTGGTTTTATTAGTTTAGGCATTATTTTCAATACTCTACATGTTGGTGCCATCATACTTTCAATCATTTCAGTCATATAAACAGGGTCCTGGTTTCTTTTTGGAGATCTTAAAACACTAACTTGATACACATTGATTCCTTTGACGCTGATGAAGTGAAATGTAACTTAAGTCAATAATTGTTAGCTTATTAAGTTATGCAATTATCCTTAAAAATAACAATGTATTCGCAATACTTTTCTTAACAATATTTGTGATATTTTTCATCCTCTATTACCTTCATTTTTCCATAACGGCATCATTATTTTATAAACATACATATATTTATACCTTAAACAACAATTCTGGACTGTTTACCTTGTGGAAGAATTATAAAAAAGTATGATTATTTTCTAGATTACCATACAGACATTCATCATAAATATTAAAATTTGCATGTGTTTAGACGATGAATGTATGTACATGTCTTCATAATCGCCTCTTTGTTTATATTCCTTAGAAACAAACCTTTTTGTTGAGAATAAAACAATCGTTGTCCTGGCAGTATTACAGGTAAATATATTTATATTTCGACACATATTGTTTATACAGAGTTTTTGAGCTGATAACGATATAGGGACAAATTGATCAGTTCGTTCAACTGTTTTGCCAATATCAGTTATTGGACTTGAAATGTATGATAATAGAATGTTGGCTTAACTATATTGCTTGCAGGACTTTGATGTATTGCATAAGCTGCTGACATACAGGTTAAACAACAAAACTTACTTGGGTATTCAAATTACCACACAAGGTGTTTTTTCATCTATGATTGTCCATTCATTCAGTGCAAAAAGAATCCTGACATCGATCACCGCTTAAACTGACACTCTTATTCAAAATCTATACATACACGTTTATATCAAACATAAATTCAAGTGATAAACATTTAACTACTTACTTAATAATACTGATAACAACATTATAATCGTTTATTTTTAAGCTGAAAACGCAAAAATATTAAATGATTGGTGAATGCTAAAACAATTTAATGTGATCTACTTTTGTCTCATCTCATAAGGTGGAAATACCATGTTTACTGCACCTTTCTTTGAAATTAAATTCGGTATCCCTCGTAAGAACCATTGTTTTCGACATGTATTCATCCTTTTGAGTATATTAAAACAATTTTATTAATTGTGGTCAATCTTATTTGGGAGTAACAGTGCATCTTAAAAGCATAGGTATGCATGAAGTTAAATCGAGATTAAACGTCATCTAGACGTTATTCAATAACAACAATGATGCTTGTTAAACCATAAAATTTGATACGATACGGTAATTAAGGCATTTGATTTATGAAAATTGTTTGAATGGCAATATAAGCGGCTTTTCAAGAAACAAACGTACAAACCGAACCTCAGAAAAACGCTCTCATGGACATAAAAACTTTTCCTGAAGCCATTTACCGTGACGCAACAGCCACTCAAGAGGACATTTCTTCGAGCCCATTAAGTTGTCAAGAGACACGCTGAGTCACGCGCCCACAGACTTTGCCTTTTAAGGCGTACTCAATCTACCGCAGCAGCTCTTCCAGAAGCAGATGAACTTCTCTATGTCCTCAAAAAGTATGTTTAATAACGAAAATAACACCTTTAGGGCGGAATAACAACAAATGTTGCAGACGAGGGTGCATTTTACCTGGTTATCCTGAAACATGAGTACAATGAATACGCATTATATAGACGCGTGTGGGAAGTGATATTTCAATCAATAAACATTTCGAACTCATACGTATTGTATCGCTAGCGAGCTAGTCCAGTTTGTAGCATTTGAGTACCCACAGAGAAAACTCTGGTGAAGCCAGAAGCACACGAATTTTCTCAGAAAGAAGCAGTCGAAAGATTGAACGCGAAGAGCTCCAAGCCAGTTGACGTCGTTTACGTGAGCATCAATTATTGCAAGCGATGCTATATAAACGCAGACGGGAGTTGTTATCAGTGCGGTTATACATGCTGAGCCGGTAATTTTAGACGTACTAATTATACATTGGACTACTGTTGTTCTGCGTGAATTACTATGCTATAACTATGAATGTGTAACCAACGATATCAATTCATGTCATTGACAACACGGATTTGTTATAAAAGTATTTTGTCTGAAAAGTATCATAATATAGTTTTGTTTGAATTAAACTGCTTTCATAACTTTGCTTTATTTCATAGTCTACCGACATTGAGGTAAAACAACACAACATACGTTATGTGGACACTCAAATGAACGTTTAAGGCTACCATAGTATGTTGATAAGGATTTTAAAATCAATGCAAAATCAAACCTATCATTATTTTAAGCATGAACATGAATGCGAAGCGAGTTTAAACTACCAAAAACCAGTAATATATTTAACCCACTACAAATTTGAAACTATTGAATTCAACCCTGTTTAATATTTGGTATACATACAGTATATATAACCCCACTCCTTTTATGCAGAATAACAGCAAATGACATAGACTAGGATGCACTCTACAAGGTCATACCCAAGTGAATAACGTATTCTTGAATATTCAGTACCATGCACTATATATGTTTAATGTAACTTCGACCATCAAACATTTCGAGGCCCTACTTGCACCATAAAAGAGCTAGCCCATATGGGGGCCTTCATAACATATTTCGATGAAGCTAGAGGCGCACTCAAAATCACAGATATTGACAACTCAAGCAGCTGAGCCATACCGGATGTGATGGAATGGCAAAGAACACTTCTCAAAAAGGAACGGTCGAAAACATTTTAAGATTATACGTTTCCTGTCTCATTGTGTCGTGCCAAAGATGATCTCAACACGCCAGTTTACGTCGGTGACGTCAGCAGCATTTTTTCAAGTTCGCTATATAAACGCAGACGTGAGTGATTATCAGTGCTGCTATACATGCTGAGCAGGTAAGTTGATATAATTATACCCAATGTTCAATAGTTACATTTCACTACTTTTTTAATACTTTTTTTGGATGTAGGACAAAATTCCACTCGGACAAAATCCCTCCCACTACTTTTTGTATAGATGGACATAATCCCTTATCAATTTTTCAAGGCGGACATAATCCCTTCCATATTTTTTTACAAGGCGGACACTATCATTTCGTCGCTTGAATATGATTCGAGTTTTACTTTCCATTTATATTAAAGTACATGCGTATGTATGAAAATTGAATTGAAAAAGACAAATTAAAAGCATGAAACAACATTTGTTGTCTTGTTATTGATTTTTCTGTTAAGGAACATAATGACAACGATAAAGATGAAAATGGCCAATATTACGATTAACGCACAATATACATGAATTATACATGAATAGACGAACTTGTCTTTCCTGAAAACCAATTAAAGTTGTTCGTAGACGAATTTGTCTTTCCCGAAAACCAATTCATATTATCCGTAGACGAATTTGTCTTTCCCGAAAACCAATTCAAGTTAGCCGAGTAGTCGAGTACTCGATCGGAAGATTGTCCGAGTACTCGAGTACCAATTTTACTACTCGTTACCATCCCTAATATTTAAGCTTCCGATATATATATACATACCGTGGGAGTGCTTACTGGGTGGAAAAATCCACACACTTTTCATTAAACAGCCATCACATTCTAAAGTTTCCTTTTAAAACAATTGACTTGATAAACCTTCATTACTTCAAATCACAGGAGGAAGTTTAGGTTATATAAGAATGTCGGGTCAATAAGTCGATCGGCCCTTTTATTATAAGTTTCGATAAAAAAAATCAGTTTTGGACGATTTTAGAATAAGCCATTATTGCGGAGCACTATTCTATAGGGCAAAAACATTAGTTGATAAAGTACTGAAATCTCATATTATCTCTGATATCTCTGATAGTCTTCATCTTATATTTCATGTCTCGTTGAAGCCTATAATTGATCGTTAACAAAGACATTTAGTTAATGCCAATTTCACACGTTTATTATAACAGTTTGCTATTTTTTTCATAGCATTGTAAAACACAATTGGATGTAAAATTTCGGAAAGGGACAGATCAAATGAACAGAACTATATAAATTCGTCTTGAATTATAAAAGTGCAAAGAGCATGACTATCTGGAGGATATGGAAGTCATTGATTAAAATGTTGAATATTGAATAGACTCTCCTTCATGCATTCGTTTGTAGTTTATGTTTATACGTTGTCTCAACATTAATGACATTTTAACTTGTTATCGTAAAAGACCGGTAATAAATGATAGGAATATCAGTTAATAGTTCATTTTATCTGTCCCTTTTCCGAAATTTTACAGAAAAAAAATGGGAGAGATGGTGTGTATTTGATGTTTTGAAACGGTGTTCCTAACATAAATGTTAAATTTAAAAATGAAAAAAACAAGGATCTTATCAAGTATAGTACTTTTTTAAATATTTCATTTAAATGCACTTCAAATACTTCTTTATACTGTATTTAAAATTGATTTTAGTTGACCTCTTTATTTAAAAGATCTAGTATATTATCACTATATCATTCACCTCAAAGAATAGTTGTCCAGATTTGTATTATTCAATTCTTATGGATAACGACCGACTTTACCAAAAAACTAATTTTCTTATTTTACTTAGAAAACTCTATAATTTTACGAATTTTACAACTCTATTCTTCAGCTCAATGTAAATATTGACGAGATGGTATGATCAATATCTATATTTTCAATTTCGATGGTGTTTCTATATTGTAAAAAAACACGTTTATATACTTAGTAAAATGCTTTTGTAGCCTGTTTGACCATGTGTGTTGTTGAGTTGGCCTTCAAGCTACCTTATCAGTTATATTTACGTTTATATCGAATGCTATGCAGTAACAATCAAAGTTAACAATCAATTTTGTGAATATCTGGTTTATTCAAACTTAAGCCCCTGTCAAAAATATGTACTTTCAAAAAAACGTCCGTAGGTAGGTATGATAACAAGTAATAGTCGTGGGTTGAATTTGACTGGGGCTTAAATAATGCTATGCGGTCTGCATAGAGCAATTCATGTGTTTTAGGTACCCATGTTATTATTTGTATTTGACGTTTTGTAACCACGTTATTCAGATAACCAGGGAAGATTCAAAATCATTCAGTAAAACTGCCATATCAGTGGCGAAACATGTCCTCAAATGCATTAAATGAGTTAGAATATTAAACTGATTTTATTGTACCAGAAGCTTAAGTCGATAGATGTTTCCATACGTACACCCGAACTCATTCTACATGCAAAATATTATATTAAAGATTAAGTTCGCTTACCTTATTCCTTTAAATCCGTATGCGAATAACCGTCTGTAATCAAGAGTACTAAATTTCGTTACAATAAACAAAACATATTCCCCTATATGAACATCCCACTGATAAGGGATCGTGACATTGCATAAGTTGGGTTGAAGGCATAAAACCAACTTTCAAAAAGTCCAGCTTTCAGCATTTTTGAAATAAGTTATAGTGAGATGTATCCATTTGATTAAATCCAATTGTGTATGACACTTAAGCGTATATTGTAATTGACTTTATGTAATTCTCTGCATGTTACACGAGGAATGTGTGCACACCCGTCCACTATGATATCAAATATAATCCTTTATCATTGAAATTTGAGAGTGGTTTATTGTGAGTCGATAGTTTTATCTCTCAAATGATAACAAAGTAGGTCACCTTCATAAAACTCTACGCTCATACAAATCATTCTTAAGTACAGGCCCCAATTTCTCGAAACTTCTTAAGCTTAACAGGCTTAAGTCGCTTATTTCAATTAGCCAAAATACATACTGAAAATGGATTTTGATAAATGAAAAATGGTTATTCTGATAATAATACAGATTATTTCTGCATAATTTCTAAAATAATCTTGAAGAAGTTAATATAACACAGTTTATAGAACAACAAAAATAGTGAGATTAGCTTAATCCTGTTATAAGGGACTTAAGAAGATTGGGGCCAGATCACAGGTATTCAATTGATGATACGTTCGCTACGTATGTCAATTCGAAGTTTTAGTACAGCTCTTACAGTGCATTATTTTAGACTCTGTCAACGCTGATGTTTCTTTAAAGTTTTGACAAATGTATGTTAAATTCATTCAATAATGGTAATCAGTAAATGTATTTAATTATTTTGCTCCTAATTACATTGGACGACCGAGAATAAAAACAAATCATACATGTATTCTATGCGATCTTAAGTCGTACCAAAGTGAATCTAAACTAGCAACCGAAGTCGATTTGCCTGTAATTTTTTGGTTTTTAATTTACTTGCACCAACAAGATTGAATTCTCATAGTTAGGTTGCCGACACAATGCTTATAGTATGTATGTGTGAAGTGACGCACACGCGTTAAAACGGAATATCCAACGGTAACGATTTTTCTGGTGTGTTGAAAAACAATCTGATATCTGTAAAGCCAAAATCAAGACTACTTTGCCATCATTTTGACAGGAATTGACGTGATACGTGCGTGAGATGGAAGTGAGGCAACTTCATGCATTTTCCGAAAAAAAGCGTAAAAGGCAAAATGGCCGGCTAGTCCTATTCTTTCATTTTAGGAAAAAAAGACGCGTTGGTGCCGAAGGTGCATTATGTGAAGCGCAAATGGCTGAAAAAGGTTACATACGGGGTATCGTATCAACACTCATTTGATAATGAATATATAGGTATTCAATCTTAACGTCAATTAGAAGTTTATCTTATGTGCATGTCCAGTCACCGTGCATTAGGTTGCTATGTCCAACAATCTTTTAAGATATACGCATTTTGACGGAACAGAAGATGCCATTCATTATCAATAAGTACATTTTTATTCAGGTTGAAAACGACTTATTTATCTACTTTTCAATAGATACCATATTTATTATAATATGATTTCATTTTAAGCTATTGGTTGCTATAGTAACACATGTCAGGCAATTTAAACAGATTGTTCTCAGAAAATGATACTACAATTTCTCTACTTCCAAAGCTAGAACTTCATTCGTGGGAATTTGAAACACATCAAATAAGTTCATGATTAGTGGTAAAAAACATGTCATTTGTTAAAGTAAATGAAATACAAATATTGATATAAGTAAAATAAAATACCACGCTTTATCAAGTTCTTTAAATAGGTTACATCTCGATGAGCAAAGTGTTATTAAAAATTTATATTGATTCTTATGTTAAATTCATCATAAAAACATTCCAACAATACACTGTTACCTAAAATGCATAAAAACTCATATAAAGCACGATTTATAGTTAATACCATTTCTTGTTCTACTAAACAGGTTTCGATTTAATTACATTTTGCTTAACTGTGATTAAGATGCATTTGAAAAAAAGTAATAGTAAAGTTGATGAGAACTCTCGAAATAATCTCTTTTTGTCAATCAACAATTTTTTAGATGTAGTTAATGATTTTGAAAGTAGACGATATAAGGTCCCAGTGCTTAATACTTATGACTTTTCAAGGCTTTATACATCTATTCCATAGTATTTACTTGCAAACAAATTGACTCCTATTATCGAAATAATATTGCTAGGGAGAAAACAGCTTATATGGCAGTTAATGATAACAATGCATTTTTACTAATGATCGCTCAAATAAATATATATAGGACATGCACAGATGTCATTGAAGTAATATCTTTTTTACTTCATATTTCTTTTCTAAAATTCGGTAAACGTTAATATAAACAAACAATAGGCATTCCAATGGTTGCTTATTATGCACCTTTACTTGTAGACCTCTTTTTATACTGCTATGAAAGTGAATATATGTTGTAAATATCTAAGTCTTGAGATATTGCCCTTGTTGATAAATTCAATAACATTTTTAGATATATTGACGACATTCTATGTTTGTATAATCCGGTGTTTACAGATATTTTTTAATCGAATTTTAAGTGCAACTTAATATATCTAATACATCCAATTTTAAAGCATCCTATTCAGATCTGCAACTCGAAGTAAGGGAATATATATTTAATATCAATCATTATGATAAAAGTTTTGATATTAATTTCAAAATAATTAGTTACCCTTCTTTAAACGGAGATGTTCCTAGTTCACCATCATATGGTGTTTTTATTGAGGTTAATAAGATTCGCTAGAATATGCACATATGTCAAAAATTTCAGTTCTCGCAGTAAACTGAAAAAACTTCTTAAACATGGTTTCATATAAAATAACTTATTTGAAACTCTCTCTAAATTTGTAAATGGTCATTATAATACTATATCAAAGAAAATAAGAAGTCTTAAATCGCTGATTGCTAAAAGAATTGCCCCTCCCGATTGTTATGGTGATATTTTAAAGAAAATTCGTAAAATGCTTTCAGCAGGTAGTTGGGCAGAAAGACTCAATTAATTGCTTGAATTTTATTTAAACCGTGGATGAAAGGGCAATACTTTGAAGAGTACTTGTCTTCTTGTTTTTGATGATGAATTCCTCATACAAAAGATAAGGTTGAATATGGTGTCCTTACATAATAAATAAACTTTCAGTGCTTTGATTTTATGGAAGTTTTGCAGATTCATTTTATTTTTAAAACCGCTTTTTGTCTGCAGGCTAGGGATGCTCCAGCGTGTGACGTCTCTTTCTTGTAAAATTATACTTAGGTTATCATATGGAAGAAAAGTTTAGCTAATGTCGTTTTTTTATTTTTTATTATATTGTCTTTGTTTGTTCCCAGTTTTATTACATTGATGATGATTTTTATTATGAAACTCTATACCTACAAGTGTATTATTAATTGTTTTATTATTAAGTTAGTGCATACTTTGAAAAGATTTAACTTTTGCATTTTTACTTTATTCAGGATTGCTGTTTGTGATTTCTTTTGTGTTTGTGTTCTATGTCTTTGGCGTTCACCCTGTGTCATTTATGTTTAATCTTTTGGCTACTGAACTTGTTTCTGTACCTTTTCATATAAATATTTACATAAAAAACAACAGTTTTAAAAAAGAATTTTGCGTGAATTTGTAAGTTATATATTGCATATTTATTTATCTAACACAACTCTCAATAGAGGGACTGTTGAAGTATATTTTGATTGTATTAATGTATTGATTATTTGTATATCAACTGTTTTGGAACAGATATTTTATATATCGCCAACCGCCTCATTTAAATAAGTTAACGTTATTTCAATAGATAATTTGTTTCCAGGGCAACCATAACAATGGCAGCATCGCCCAGTGTGTACAATGCCGACAGGGTAAGTAACCTGTCACTGTCCTAAGAAGTGGTTTATTTACACCTCAGCCTTCCTTAAGTTTATCGTTTAGAGCTGGACTGGTAATAAAGGAAGAGGGTCGATCTGAAGACCTAGGGCGTGACTAGTCTTCTGTGCAAACTATGCTTACGAAACAGGTGAATATGGACGTTTATGTTTAATAAGTAAAGTGGATTGTAAGAAGTGTTTTCGTCACGTTATAAGTAGTGTTTTAGCCTTTTTATATCTTAATCATATATTTTAGCAACTCGGTCAGTCAAATACAAAACTGTTGAGGCTTCAAGTGTTCATTACCAAATATGGTTGGCTCAATCCCGAACCAAGCCAAAAGCCTAAGCAACGGATGAATCATGCCGTACCCTAAGCAATATAGTTGGAAGATAAACGCTAGGTTAAAATGAACGCCTAGAAACCTTAGTCAACGTCAGAGTTGTGGTGAGACAAAGCAAAGCGAGTCATTAGAACAAAAGAAAATGTTTCAACTCTAGAACACAGAATTATCGAGCGCCTTTTCTATGTCGATTGTTAATACAAAACAAGAATACGCTGGCATCACAGAAAACCTCAAACACACAGAGGCACAAGCTCTAGCAAACCACTAGATAGTTTGCGGGATACATATTCGAGAAACGTCAAGCAAGCGTACAGTTCTTAACATTTTCTTTACCCTTCAAGACGTTTAGTTAGTGGTGTAAATTTTCATTCCAACCAGCTTCACAAACTACTTTTTACGTCATGAAGGGGCTCATGTTGTTTCCATTACTATTTATCTACGCAATACTATTTGGCTTGAGCTTTTTCTTCAAGGTTAAAAATGAATGATTGTAAAACAAGTAAATGAAAAAAAAAAACTCTTCTTAAATCTTTCTTAAATAAAAGCTCCCCACGAACACGTTTTAAGAATTACTGAGAAACCCATTATCTTTTTCAAGTTTTCGTAACGCTTTAAATTTAAAATTTCAAAACTTAAGGTCTGAATCTTTAAAATTTTAATCTGCATTATTTCCGTTTGCACAAACTTAAGTAGCGAAATGCCGCAGATTGTGTTAATTTGGAAAAGGTGGAATGCTGCACATTGTGGGAATTTAGAAGCAGCGGACTGCTGCAAATTCTAATAATTTGGAAGCAGCGGTATGCTGCAGATTTAGGGGATTTGGAAGCAGCGGAATTCTGCAAATTTTCAGGATTTAGAGGCAGCGAAAAGTCCTCATATTGTTGGGATTTGTAACAGCGGAATGCTGCAAATTGTTGGGATTTGGAAGCAGCAAAATACTGCAGACTGTTGGGATTTATTAGCAGTGGAATGCTGCGGATTGTTGGGATTTGGAAGCAGCCAAGTGCTGCAGATTGTTGGGATTTATAAGCAGCGTAATTCTGCAGATATAGTGGATTTGGAAACAGCGAAATTATGCAGATTGTCAGAATTTGGAGGCAGCGAAATGCCTCAGATTGTTAGTATTTATAAGCAATTTATTTAATCTCCAGTTTAAATGATGAATTCGGCACTGCTGTGATTTGTTTGTCCATGTTATTGCAAGTAGAAGTCCTTTCAACTAATGGCTAGGATATTGTATCGCTCAAGTTTGGGAATTGTACACTGACTGCAGTATCCTGTGGTTTGTATCAGTTAAATCAATTTAATTGTCAACTACCGTGGTGTATATTGTTACTGGTTTAGCCGAGCACCTTTCTGTATTGAAAAGTTGGTAGTGCTTCATATGTCCCCAAGTCTAGAAGCACATGTTGAAGGTAAATGCACAACTATTGTTGCCAACCAATTAGTGTAATATGAAATAAGGCACTGCCTTAGACGGGCTCTAGGTATGTTAACAACTATAGAAACTGATAATGCAGTACATTTTTTCTTAGGTAAACAGTGTCAAAGACAAAACTGATTTTAAATGATATACTTTGACTATGACTACGAATAATTAGATCACTTAGGTGCATCACAAGTAAGGTTAAGGCAATACAAATCAAATTTAATATATTACTTGTTTGAGAACACTCATAATTACAAACACAATAAACATACAAATTTACCTAATACTGAATATCATATAAGCAGTTACAGTACAAAATAATGATTCCTACTTTAAAAATAACAAGGTAAACAAAACAGATTGAGTTTACTTAAAATAATTATCACAGTTATCTGACAATCAACCTGTACACTAGGTGAGCTAACACACTATGTGTAGGACTAAGAACAGAAATAAGCAACTTTGACAATTTTCAATGATTTGCTTTGCGAACACAAATATGGTATATATTTAATAATCATGCAGCTGGCCCTGAAGGTATCTTCCGGAACCCTGTCCTTGCCCCAAGCGCTATCCGAATAAAATTGTGCATCATCGTTAGACGACCAGAAGCGGTCGTGAAAAACAGACACCCCGTTATGCAAAAAATGAAACCTTTATGTCCAAATCTATTTTTTTTCCTTTATTAGGCCAATCTTAGAGTATGAAAATGTTATCTGGGATAATTGTACACAATATGAAAAAGACGAAATGGATACAATACGTATGAATGTGCACGTATAGTAACTGGTTATACTCGACTGGTTTCTCTGCGCTTGTTGCAAATTGAATCTGGTTGGGATACTTTACGTTCAAGACGCGAGAAACACAAACTTTTTCTCTTCTTTAAAATGAAATATAGTTATACGCCAGATTATTTGTCTGTTTAAGTTCTCCAGACAGTAGGACAAGCGTCAACAAGATCGCTTAGAAATTCATCCAACATCTTAAGCTTCCAAACCAACACATCTTTTTATATCAATTCATTCATTCCTTCTACAATTTATGCATGTATTTGTTTCCCAGATGAGGCAAAGACAGTAAACAATATTGCTAGTTTTAAATCATACCTCTATTCAGATAAGTCAAAAAACACATAGAATATTTCCTTATGGGAAACGTCGGCTGCAGGTCCTGCACACTCGCCGACGATTATTATTTCCTGAATCATCATCTCTTTGTTAAAAAAAATGTTCCCTTACTATTTTGTAGGTGTCGAAGACTGGAGACTACCTACATACTACTTTCTCCTTATTTGTTCTCTCTTATCAAAATATCTGAAAGACAATGATTGACTACACCCACTCACACTCAGACATATTTTACCTTGTCCTTCTTCCTATTACTTCTTCCTTGTTTTCTCATATTTAATTCATCAATAAGAAATGTTCTTTAATATAGTTTATTGCATTTGAAGTCTCTTATTCAATCATCTGTGTTTGTTAAACATCAGTCGCCTACAGAGGAGAAGGCAAGCTACGATGGCCGAACAGCAAAAAGTGAGGGAACCAATAAATGATTGAACTTCCCTAACCTTGGCCTTATTTTTGTTAAGACCCGACTGTATTCTCGATATTACCGCCTTAATCTTATTGCTAGGAATTCGTACCACCATCTTATTTGTGTATAATCATAAACCGAGAAAACCAAGTACCTCCCTGGGGCCATCAGTCTTGTCCTGCGCCATGGGCACGTTTAATTGCTGCGCAATGCTATTGAATGTACTCATAAGACGGAGGCATGACGTTTCGGTCGTGCCCCCCTCCCCCCCCCCCCCCGCACACACACCCAAGAAGAGCGTCGTATAACGTTTAAGTTGCTAGGTTGGATTGGTACGAGTTTAAATGCATTATTTACACTGCTGTCTTAAATCTTGTATCATTTCGGTCGCTTTGTCGAATCAAGCATACTGTACTGATGCCAAGTTTTGGTCTATATAATTATTGATGGAAGATCGTGTATCGGCCTCCGCCTTTATGTATTGTAAGTGAAATGTGAAGTATTTAATTTGGCAATGGGGCAATATTGGTAACGTTATTATAACATGGTAGAAGGGCGCATCTTGATTCCAGCACCGTGGTGATGTGGTAGCTGGGGTCGCTTAGGTCGTTAATAGTTTCCGGGACGCTGGCTGCTACGTTATCGGTGGATGGTATCATTGTATGCGTGCTCGAACTAAGTGTCATATTAGTGGGCACCTACGCAACGGCTACAGATATGCCCGACGTTGCAGTTAATTGATTTATTTGATTCGCGCTCAAACGACATCCTGCCGTGACTAGCAGTATTCAAGATTCATGTATCCAGTTTTCAAAATCATTAACCGGAGGAGGGGGAGGGGTAGACATTACCAGGCTCAGTCGGCCTTGTCACTGGTCTATTCGTCGTTTCGTTTTCTTTTATTTTTTCTTCTTCTTTTCACTCCTTTTCCACTGTCAGGCATGATGGTATTAATTAACATAAATTTTCAAAGATATGATATCGAACATTTTTAAGAGCAGCTGCTCCCGTTGAATGACGATGCAAAAAGAACGATCTCACGAAATAATCCGTGGTGGTGCTTAGAAGTCACGCGAGAGGTTGCAAAAACTTGACCGAGGACATCCGAATTCTTTAGAAACGGGATTGTGTAACCCGCAATTAAAACTAATATGGCAAATTATAAGCATTTTTTTTATAAGAAAATAACCGCCGATATTAGTAAAATGGTATATGTAGGCCAATGGCAAAAATAGGTTTAAATATTCTACTATAAAACAATGATATCTGATATTTTGTCATGAGTGTTATTTCACTGGTTTACACAAGTCAAATATGTTGAAAAAAACAGTCAATCTGTGAGAATGCAGCTTTAAAGGGATATTTCTAAACATTTATATTGCCAAAAGCAACAAGTGGTCTTAATTCTATGCAAATAATGTTTGGTTTATGGATTAAAGAAAGATTTGCACCACTCCTCCAAAGAAAATGCCTATACCAAATGTTTTTCCTCCAATATAACAGACAAGTTTAAAATTTATAGAAGTTTGGCATACAGCATATAGCTCCTGTGATGTGATGAAGGGTTTATCGCCTGATGTTAGAGCCCGGAAAGCCTGTTCAACCTCCGAGCTCGACTGCACGTTCTCTGTCTCTCGACTGATCATGAACTCCATGTACTCTTGCACCGACACGTGACCATCCCTGAAAAAGGTAACATATTTTAGTTCTTTAGTGACTATCAGCACCAATAATATACAAACAAATCATAACGACAATGTGGTTACAAATATTGACAATTCTACCTCCAATGCGCCTCCACAATTTCAAATATTTGACCTTACACAACACTTATCCACTTATTTCCGAATTAATTCTACTCACTCAATCACTTTACGATTTAGCAATGTTCAACAGCTATTACTAAGTAATTTTCTCTCATATATTAGATTTGATGTAATAAAACTTACAAATAGGTGTTTAAGAGCAAAAGATGTACTTGAGTAAGTACTTAAACATTTGTACATTTGTTGTATACTTAACTCTTTTTGGTATATTCATTGGCAAAATAAAGGGAGTTAACGTACATCGTTTGATTTAAACATTAAGACTTAAAAAGGTAATCAAAATGTAAACAGAGAAAAAGAAATTGTTTCCTTTCATTTACAATATACACATTATTCAATAGTGTTCTCAGATAAGTTCGAAAAAACATGGGGCAGTGCTTTCTGCAGAGAAAAATAGCTTAGGCTCACCCACATTATATTCTTATAAGTTTAGAAGATTTTCGGCCTAAAGCGTACTAATATTTTTAAGAATAATGTATTTTTTGGCTTAAACATCAATTTTATATAAAGTTATATAAAAACTGGGATCTTATTTCTTATATATACCACTGGTTCTAAGACATTTATGCTGAAATTGATTCATTCGAAGTCAAACACTTAAAAGTATTTACGAAGGGTGTTATATATTTTTTTTAAGGGTGCTATCAATGATTTTATATTTGATAAGGGTGTTATAAATGCTATATCATTTCAGAACCTGACAAGAGAACAAGAGGACTACTGCATTTGAAGAATGAAACCGTTTGTGGACAGAACTGGCCGGGTCATACCGGATGCGTATGACTACGCTGATTTTACATCATCCATGTTTGTCAATTAAGCAAAGGAGACTTTAAATTAAAACTTATAATGGACTTATGTATTGTGGTGTGGTACTTTCATATTCTTGTTGTATGCTTACACTATACATTAGTTTGAGTTTTTCTTCATTGATACGCTTTGCTTATTATGTAGAACTTATTCCTAAACTTTTAATGAAATAACGTATTCAATATATAATAACATGAATTTGCATAAAAAATAAAATAAATTTGTAGGGTCAAATTATATATAATTATTCTGCCACCGAGAGGCAGTATAAAAATATGTTTTTATTGTCATTACAAATGAATTGTTTATTATAGATATTTTAAATTTCAACCAACAGGTAAAGGGTAACACTCTTTCCCATTTATTTATCAATAATATCACCAACAGATTTGAACTAAATGAAATTCTTAAGAAGTACACCAATTCAGACCTTACAAGCTATCGGTTATATATGTCGGTTCAAACACCAGATAGGACTTGAATCTGCTACAACACCGTAACATCAGGATCTTGATGTCCAAACCATTCAAGTACTACCGTATTGCCATAGTCACTCCTAATATGTGTAACTAGCTTATATCATATAAACAAATAAACAGTTCAATTTTTGCTTTCAATATAAAACTAATATTGGAAACAAATAGAGACTCACCAGTTTTCAAATTGAATTGAGAAGAAGAAAAGTTTTAAGAATCGTGTTAAATATTACTTAGTAATAAAGAACATCTTGAACATAAATTTGCTATTGAAATCATAATCATGAAATAAAAGTAGCTACTGATGTTTGTTTGTTGTATTTTTTCGCGCTAAATTAATTCTACAGTTTTTAACTCGACTGGCTGTAGGCCAGAAGAGCTTGAGCGATGGCGTTCGCCGCCCATCAGCCCATCAGTCCGTGGGTCAGTAAACAATTGCCTGTGAACCCGATCAATTATTCATTTATTGTCTGAAAACTTATACAGTCGAGATATCCATAAGAGTTCGGCTCCTTTCGAAAACCAGCCAGATCTGTCCTTGCATGACTATTATGATTATGAACTTCTGAATTTGGCAAATGCTATAATTAACCTTTTGCAGAAAATAGCATTGTTATGTTCAATGTTTACCAGACGTATACATAAGCTACATGTAGATATACGTGAGTTTTTCATTTATAATTCGAAGTTTGCTAAACTTGTGCAGTAGCAAAATATCCATACGAGCTCGATTACTTTGGAAAACCAGCCAGATCCGTCTGTGAATGACTGGAATAGACCCCTTTTTAATTTACAAAATTATCATAATTGTCCTCGTGAACACGGTAAAACTTCATTTATTATCTGATGAGAGCATGGTACTATTGTGATCCCGACATAATAACTAATATCCAAACAAACATACCTGATAAAGATGAGCACTAGCGTCGAATCTACGTATCGGATGATGATGGATATAAGGTGATCGTCAAGAAGTAATAAGTCCGTCAGGTCTCAGTCGTGGTCAGTCTGTCTGTTTCTGTTAGCTGGTTCCCTACATCAGCTTATATCAGACTGGTTATAATAAATGATAAAAGTGACTGGTTGCCAGATCACAACACACCTCCCCCTTCTATTTTTCAAGATGTTTCATTATCGATCTAGATATATGAAAATAGTAAATAAGCCTTATGTCAAGTTGACAAAGCTAAAATGCACCCAAACAATTGGGAAATTATTATTTGTGAAAAACTTCACAAATTCTCTTTAAAAGATCACTTAGAAACACCCAACCATTGGATGATAACCCATTAACTGAAATGTTGGATATTTACAAATATCTACATATATATATATATATGAATGTCAACTGAGTATTACTCACTTGAAAATTACCCAGGCATTAGGTTATCACATAAAAATTGATTACTAATTACCATGCATAAACGCCCATACACATTTTGAGCTATATAAAAATTAAATGTAAAAGATTGACCCAACCATTGGCTTATAGTACATAGAAATTGAATATTATTTAACGAATCTGAGTTATGGCTGATTATCTGTCTTTCAATCTCCTTGCCATTTATAATTTGTATAAACGTCTGGTATTTTCCATAGTCATGCTACATATGTCTCTTACTGTCGAGTTCCGACATTTGGCTATTTCAGCAGCTACATCCCCAATGAATTTGGGATTGTTCATACGTGCAGCTTTTGACATTTTCAAATATGGAGAATCCGTTTCAATTAATAACCGATTCTGTGGTACTCTCTGCAGTGCTGCTTGCTGATAATTGTCAAAGAACCAGACCATTCCAGTAAACCCAAAAGAAGTATTGAGAAATTCAGATAGCCAACTTCTCATGGTCTCAGTTGTACCAGTAAAGTGATGTAAATGGAAACGTTGATTTCTGGCAGTGTTCCCACTAGTTTTGATGAGATTTAAACATCTTCGGTATAATTCTCCAAGTTCTTTGTCCCTTTGATCTCTTATATGTAGAATCACGGGCGTCCGGATTGAAACCAAACTTAAAACCTCTACCAACATCTTCTCTTGGTTCTCCCACTTCTCATCTGGTTCTGTTTGATCCAATCCTACTTCACCCAAAACCACAGCATTGGCAAGTTATAGTTGTTGGTCTAACTTACAAAGGATTGACGGTAAACTGTCAATGGATGAAAAATTCCGTGGATGTATTCCTACTGAGGCTAATAAACCATGCTCAAGATGTGTATAATCTCCCAAAAGTGTTTGGGATCGCAAAAATGGGCTATTCCACCCACTACTTCCTCCTCATTTCTTTGAATTGAACCAACAGACATATTTATCAAATCTTGGGTAGAGCTGAACTTGTTTAAATTTAGTTTGTACAGTGAGCGGTCTAAATGAAAATGACTGTCCATGGCTTTAGGTTTGGTTGGCACTGGAATATCTTGTTGAACAGGAAAATGCTTGTCAATGGCTTCAGAATTTGTTGGCACTGGACAAACTTGTTGAACGGGTGAAGTTGAAGTGTTTATAGAAATTGGTTGTACAGTGGACGAAGGAGTAGAAAGTTGGACTGCAGCGTTGTCTGTGTTTGTAGAATGGACTGTTCTTTTTCCTTCAGTTAAAGTAACTTCAAGAGTGTCTGGCGTGTTTCTAAGAAAATGATGCCTATCTTCAACTGACAGTTTGGAAAAGTTCTAAAAGGATCCTCAAATGTCCAACCAGTGCCCAAGAATTAATTGGGTTAAATTGAAAATGTTTGGGACAATCCCAATTTTCAAGTTCTTTCCATAATTCCAACCTACGTTTGCTAACAATTTTCTCCGCGAGCCAAAACAAATTTTCAAGCCTAAAATCATGCATTTGGGAATTGTTCATGTTCTTTTGATGGAATTGTTTTGGAAGATAATGATATTCAACATTCTGACGAAGATTTCTGAAAGCCCAAAAGGACAGTGGACACGATTGGTCATTGATACACGCATTTAATCCTTTGTTTGGAACTGAGGTATTTGGTCCTCTCTGTCTTAATGTCCTATCTCTTCGAAGTGGTGTATCTTGACTTGTTTCGTCATCTGAGATTACAATTACATTTGAGTCTGAGTTGATATTGTTATTCATGTCAACCTCCATAGCTTTATCCAAAATATTGCATTTTAATTTCACAGGTAGTATTGTCTCATTAATTTGACTAGAAGAGATGTCAATAGAGTCTTTAATTTCAGTTTCCACCATCTCATCTTCACCCAAATATTTGGGTTCTAGATCCAAAATGGGAACAGATGTCAAAATTTCAGTTTCTACTCTTTCGTCACCACCCAACAGAATGGCTTCTAAATCTAAATTTGATTCAGTTGTATGTTTTTCACCCAAGTCTTTGGGTTTTAAATCCAAAAGTGAGTCATTTAAAATTGATTCAGTTGTATGATTTTCACCCAAGTCTTTGGGTTCTAATTCCAAAAGTGAGTCATTTGCCATATCGTCTTTATCACCCAAAAGATTTGTGATAACTTCATCTGGGGTACCAATAGAGTCAACACTGAGAGTCCACCGGTTCACTACTTTTACAGTATTTCCAAAAAAGCGAATGTCCCTACTAGAAAAAACGTCATTACCAGTGTCTGTTGATAGACAGGAGTTTCGCTGTTTAATAGGTTGGTTACTCTTTCCCCAAATTGATTCCAATGAATTGATCTTTTCTTGGTTCTTGACCATACCTAATTGAAAGATCAATAATTTGGCAGATGGCATTTGTACTTTTCGCGAACATAGAGTTTCCATTTCCCGTAAAATATCATCGGAATTAACTGGAATTATCCTTTCTGGTCCCTTCCATGATCTCTTTGGACTCCCTTCCAAAGACTCGAAATCTGTCGTCCTGAAAAAATAAATACAGTTATATCACCTATGATGACCTTTATCCCCCCCCCTCTTACAAGCCAGGCATTCATACACTTTGATACTAGCTGCATCTATTTCTGTCAAATTCACACATCTACCATGAAACCATTTCTTGCATTCATTGCATTGTATCATGAAACTACCATCATCTGTTTTTCTACATATACAATACAGTTCTTGCCTTTCATCCTTCTCTTTTTCCCTTGTACCACGGTGGAAATTGTCCTTCAGAATTTCCCTTTCTTCCTGAATCCAAGCTGGCAATTCTGTTACTTTGCAGGATTTCATTCCATCATGATTAACCACCGTTTCTATTTTCCGCAGCTTCACCTTATAAAGATATGGTGAAATTCTTTTTATGACCAGACCCGGGTCTTCCCATTGTTTTTCAAATTGTTTGACCTGCCTTTTTTCATTGATTTTTCAGAATATAAATTGCATCCCCAATCTGATATTCTTTGCTGCTTAACCTGAGATCATAATCTTGTTTCATTGTCATTTGGGAAGACTGCAGTACCTTTCTAGCTATGCTATGAGCATTCTGTAAATTAAGTGCCATAGATTAAACACATCCATCTGCAGATTTGTATACCTCACCGGGACATGGATATATCAGATCTGCTGGCATAAATACTTCTCTTCCAAACATCATCTTATTGGGAGTGTATCCTGTACTTCTACAGATGGAATCCCTAAGTGCTCCCGCAATTTGAGGTAAGAACTGATCCCAGTCATTTTGTTGATTGAAAACAAAACATCTCACAGCATCCATCATGTTCTGTTATAACGTTCCACCTGTCCATTACCCGAGGGCCTATAGGCAGTTGTTCTTGTTTTGTGTATTTTGAGTAATTTACATAAATCAATGAACAATTGACTTTCAAAGTTTGTTCCCCGATCAGTGAAAATCTCCAAAGGTAAACCCATCCTACTGAAAATATTTACCAACGCATTGGCTGTGTCTTCTGCTGATTGTGATTTGACAGGTACGCATTCTACCCATTTTGTGAATTGGTCTACAACCATTAATACATGTTGGTTTCCCTCTTTGGTTTTTGTAAGAGCCCCCCAAAACCAACATGTACTCGTTCCATTGGGCTTCCTGAGTGAAAGCTTGTTAATTTACACTTAGCTTTTACGTTTGACCTTTTGCATTGACTACATTCCGAGCAAGTTTTAACATACTCTAGTACATCTATTTTTAAGTGAAACCAGAAATATTTCAATTTAATTTTCTCTGGGTCCGAGTTTCACCCTGATGGCCTGCCAATGGTATGTCCTGATTGAGTTGCATTACTTCAGTTTTTAAATTATCTGGGATAACCAACTGTCTATCCTCAGTTTTGGGATTAACGAGCCATATGATTTCGTCAGATAAAATAAATGTGTCCCGATTTACCCAAAAGTACTTGGATTGGCAGTTCATTAAGAAAATAGCACCCTCTTTGGGTGCTGATTTTTCCACGAGCCATGACATGATAATTTTTAAATCGTTACCTTTTATTTGTTCTTGTTTAACAACTTCAGCTTTCAGATCCCAAAAATTGGTTAGGTTTTTGTTTTAACTGATAAGTACGGAACCTTACAAATACTTCGCGCAAGACTTCCAAATGTTTGGGAAAGGTTTCCCCCATTGGCATGATGTCATCCAAAAATGACAAGAGCGTTTTCCAGTTCAGCTCCCGCAGAACCAGATTCAGCGCTCTAGAAAATGTTGATGGCGCATAACATAACCCAAATGGCATTCATAAGAATTCGTAGGTACCAAATTTGGTAATGAAAGCTGTCTTTTTCCTATCTTCTTCCTTAACCCTTATTTGCCAATAAGCAGAGTTCGCATCCAGTTTACTAAAGAATTTCTGTCCAGCAAGCATGTCTATACAGTCTTCCAATAGCGGTAATTGATAGACATCCTTAACTGTGACAGCATTTAGGCCCCTATAATCAATGCACCATCTGACATTACCATCTCTCTTCCGAATCAGAACTGGTGCTGAACACCACTCAGAAATTGAGGGTTGTATAACCCCGATGTTTTCCATTTTCTTTCAATGTTCTTCCTCTTCATTAGCAAATGAGACCGGTGTTCGCCTCATTTTTTGTCTTACCGCTGGTGCATTTCCTGTATTAATAGAATGTTCAATTTCAGTAAAGTTACCAAGATCATACTCTGATTGTGCAAACCCATCTTGAAACTCAATAAGTAATTTGAGTAATTGTTGTTGCTCCCGCTCTTTAAATTCTATCAAATAAATCCTGCAAATGTTCAGGCAAGTGTTTTTTACTTAGATCTTTACTTAAATTCAAATTAACTTGGAATATGTGCTGACCTGAAATTTCTTCAGGTATTTTTGGCAGCACCTGGACTTCCTCAGCATTACCTATATGATTTTTTTTTCTTCAATTTCACATGATTATCTGTAAGATTTACCACCGCCAATTTCACCTGTTTGACATTTGAATAAATGGTCTCAGGAATAAGTAATATTTCATGATCTATTGGCTAAATATAAAATGAATTTAAAGATCCCTTTACATTACACTTAACATTGACAATTTTTTGTGGTGGTATGACAGTATTCTTTTTAACTGTCACTTTAACTATCGCAACCTCTTTTTCAAAATGCTCTTTCATTCGGATCTTGTGACCACTTACTAAAATGTAGGACAATGCAATATTTATCAAGATTTGATGTTTTTTTTCATGAAATCTAAACCCAGCAACATATCATCTTCTATTGGTGCCACATAAATGTTCTCATCAAATTCATTATAACCTAACCCTATCTTAACTGGACCTAAAACTGCTCCCTGCATTTTCAGATCTCTACCCGCCGTGTTCATAGTGACCTTCCGCAAAATCGGAATATTACCATTTTGTTTTAAACATATGATCAGAAAGCAACGTGACCTCAGCAGCAGTGTCTATTACTGCCTCAACGTTTACTCCCTGAACTGAAAATCGAATTCTGAACATGGAATCAGAACGAACTTGTCCAATAAAAATAGTTGGTTCAGGCTTTTGGGCACTATGAATCTCATGGGTCGTAGTTTGGCCTTCTACTCCGACCCGCTGTCGTTTAAATCACTCTCGACAAAGTTGACTTTCTTTTCATTTTTTGTTTTTACCTTAACCTGTTGCTTTTCAGGACAATCAGATTGAAAATGTCCTGATTTCCCGCATTCAAAACATCCCTTACCAGTAGACGTCAAGCGGAATGATGGTGATGGAGATATTTCCCTCCTTTTCTGCGGATAATCGGGCCTTATATCTCCCTTTAGATTGCAATGATAACATCGCACTGGACTTCTGTTTGGTGACATTGATTCAGATCGCCTGGTAGATTGTTTTGTGTCTAAAATTTGACCAATCTTACCTATGAGCTTGTCCATTTTTTCTTCCAATCTGGACACCCGATTCTCAAGCATTTCGCTTCGGGACGTACGAGAAATTTCCGCTATTATTTTATATGTTCTGACACTTTTTTTTAACTGTTTTAGGTTTTCGATACATTAGACTACGGGTGTGCACTGCCCACTTCATTTTGTCTAATGTTTGTGCAATAGTCACTGGCCTGTCTCTTATTACGCTTTCCCCAGATATTTGATCTTGGGCGCCTAAACAAAAACGCAGTATGGACTGTTTTGTCATGTATTGCTCGGGAAGTGCCGAAATGCCATACCCGCCAGTGCCAAGACTCTATCTGCCCAATCATCTAATGGTTCTTCTTCCATCTGCTCTGTACTAGAGAAAGTTACCATAGCTGTGTCTGTTAATTCCTTATAACCGAACCTACTTGATAATTTATCTACCATCATCTGAAATGGTAACTCACCATTCTTGGTATGAATAGTATAAAACTCACTTGCTTTGCCCGTGAGACTCAGACAGAGATAATCCAACTTCTCTTCATCTGTCCATTTTTCCCTTATCATGTACTTTGTGAATTTTGTATAAGAAGCTTGCCAACTGCTATTTCCATCAAATGATATGTTCTTTGGCAAATGTTGGAAACCCTTATCACCCTCTTCCTTTTTGTGGGTCTAGGTCGCCTTTGTTTAAATCCATACCCACCCAAATCATCAAACTGGGACTCTCGCCTTAGAGATTTTTTCCCTACCTCCTCATCCCTGAAAATAGTCTTTGTGGCTCCGGGCCCTTTTTGTTTCACCCCTAGCCCCCCAAAATCATCAAATTGGGACAACTCCCGTCCAAGAGTAAATTTTGGAACACTCCCCCCATTATCCTGTTTGAACCTACCCGGAATCGGACATTTATTTGCCATTTCTCCAAATGGTAACCCCCTTCCCTGAAAGTTACTTGGAGTATGAGTAGGAGTATTTTTCTCGATTTCCATACCCTCACTATCAAAACTGGTATGTGGTATACCTTGATACCCTGGTTGGTACCCCATATAACCTGGAAACATGCCGTTCATTACCACACCCTGTTGCAATTGGGGGTGCATCATGTATGAGTGCATAGGGTATTGATACATCCAAGTGGTTGTATGTTTGGGAATGCACCCATTTGATACGGAAGGTGTAGTTGCATTGGTGGATGAGATTGATAGGGATTCGGTGTTTGCATTGGTAGCTGAGATTGGTATGTATTAGGTGGCTGCATTGACATATGGGATTGGTTCGGTAGTTGCATTGGTGGTAACAAGTTTTGGTTTGCCATGGAATATGTTGCAAATGCCTGAGGTAATGTTACGCCAATTGTGTGTGCATTTTCATACCTTTGATTTGCCCCCATATTTCCTGAGTGTTCTGCATTTGATTGAGCCTTTGGGAAGGTATCTATATTATCTTTTTCAATGACCCTACTTTGCTCTGGAGGGCACTGTAAATTTGCTGTACCAATAGCATTGGTAATTCTCTCCATCGCTATGCGTTGCGCTTGCAAAGCACCCTCCCCTAACTTTTCCTCTACCTCTTCCTCCTCATCACTTACTATTGCTTGACTAAACAAGTTCTCTCCTGTCTCTCCAAAATACGCTTTATTACAAAATTCTTGGGTTACCCTCAAACCAGATATTTCCTTAATGTCATATTTTGTTACCACTCCGCACCCCCCTTATTGCTAATATCTGTAAAGCTATTTTTGGGCCAATGCCTGGCAACATACGCAATTCATCCGAATCTGCATTATTTAAGTCAACTTTCTCCATGCTTTCTGCCATTTTACTTATTTTTCTTTCCAAATTGTATTGGAATTTATTTTTACTATAAACTTGAACCGGTTAACAAACTTAAATCAGATGCTAATTTTAAGGACCATATTCAAGTTCTTGGAATTAGTTTTTATTCCCAGAAGAAGATCAATACCTTAGAAATTTTTATTAATTAAGTTCCAATATTTTGGAAATAATTAATGGATTGCACAACTGAACATTTTTTTATAGTCTTATTTTCTCAATAAATACAATAAAATTTAGTTAATTTAAAAATCTCCATTATAGTTATGTCACAATTTCAAAATACCTACGTGTTTCTTAAGAACTTAGGAACAATCCACTTCTCCTTGAAAAATATTCTTGTATTGCTAGACTGTAATGTTTCCTCTCAAACAGTTAGAATTACCAAATAATTGGTCGATATAACAAACACAATGCAAATGTCTTTCTCCCCAGCTTACAAAATGCAATGACCAAACAATTGGTAAACAATATTTAAAATCATAATTATATCATAAAATTATCAATAATTTAGAATAGCTATTCCAACACTTTGGAAATTTACTTAAACAATAATTTTATTCGACATTTGTTGTTTTCTTTACACAGATTAGTATTTATTGACAATGATTATGTCCCAACTTGGATCCTTTTGACACCGAGTAGTATTTAGTGACAATTATTGTATCTGACACCGAGTAGTATTCAGTAGCTATTTATATCCAAACCTTGGATTCTTAAAGCACTGAGTAATATTCACTGACAATTGCTTGTAATTTGTCAGACATCCAATATCAAACAATTTGGATGTGATGTTTAGTTTAAAATTTAACTTACTTCACCGTCAAAAGTCAGCAACTGGCGCCCTCAGGTATATGGGAGCTGAATATTCCACAACTTATGGCGATGAACAAGCCACTTCCGGTTAACGTCGGGATGTAATATGCATGAAATACGCACTAGTTCTACAAGATATGCATCAAAAATATGTCAGTAAACATTTTTTAGTACAAACCAAATAGATGAAATAGAAATATTCAACGGAAAATCTCCCGGCAAATTTCAAGATTTCAGATTCCAAATTGTGATACAAAAAGGCCAAAAATTGGTCTATTTCAATTGCATGTTATACACAATTCATTAATTCAATGTATTTTCAACCTTACACTAAACAGTTATTGCAATATTACAATTTGAAAATACAACAGAAGCCTGTTCCGATAAATTTCAAAGTGAAAATATCAGAATAGTAAATCCTGAAATAACTGACAAAAATATCAAAAGTTGGTCCAAATCAATTGCATAAATATAACATAAATCCAATGTATTCTCAACCTGTCATTGAGTAATAATTGCAATATAATGATTTGAAAATCTTGAAACACAAATATTCAAGATGGCTGCCAACCACAAAATTGAGACTTTGTGGCAACAATTTAAACGCAGGTAAAATGTACCAGTTTAAGTCGCAGCGCCATAATTGTGATCCCGACATAATAACTAATATCCAAACAAATATACCTGATAAAGATGAGCACTAGCGTCGAATCTACGTATCGGATGATGATGGATATAAGGTGATCGTCAAGAAGTCCGTCAGGTCTCAGTCGTGGTCAGTCTTGTTAGCTGGTTCCCTACATCAGCTTCTATTAGACTGGTTATAATAAATGATAAAAGTGACTGGTTGCAAGATCACAACAGTACCTTTCGAAAACCAGCCAGACTCTTCCATGCTTACCAGGATTATAGACCTTGGAATACTAGCAGTAAAAATGCAAAAAAAGGCTTGAATACACGATAAACTCTTTACTTATCCGATGTTTACGAAACTTGTACAGTAACTTTTTATCCATAAGAGCTCGCTTCTTTTCGAAAACCTGCCTGGTCCGTACACTTTTGGTTGGATTTTGGCCATTTAAATTCAAAAATTGGCAAAACAGCTTTAATTTAACTTGAGAACACAATAGCACCTTAGGTTATTATCCAATGTTTACCAGACTTTTACATCGATAAGATATCTATGAGATCTCGGTTCCTTTCTTTAACTAGCCATATCTGTTCGTAACTAGACAACTCGAGTCTTGAATCCTAAACATTTGTACATAGGTTGAAATATGTTGATCATATCTTGTAGATGACCCCTATTATTTTGAGGTCAAGTAGCCTTTTACACAACATGTGTTGATTCATCTGTTATAAACATAATCTAACTGATAGCTAGTTGATTCTGAAATCAACATGCCTCTATTGTTACATTTTAGTGTTTGATAGTTTGCCACAGTTTAGTAATTCTGCTGGTGAGGGGAAATAAGTAATATTATAGTAAGTTTAAACTATAATAAGTTTAAAAATGACACTGTCGTGGTAGTATAGCGGTTAGCAAACTTAACCAACAATCCAGAGACCTGGATAAGATTCCCGGATGCGCGGGGCGGACTTTTCATGTTCCACAAAATTATTTTAGTATTTGTATTTCTTTAACTTCATTTGCTTACGAATGTTTTATGATCTTGATACAGAAGGTGACAAAATTCAGCAAGCCAGTAGAGCACAGGCCCTCATGGGCCTCTCGTGTAAATTATTTCATAACTTAAGTCTGTAATTTATAGACAATAATTGTTTGTTTTAGTGTAATATCGTAGCATATTTCCTGGTTTGTATGGGAACCCCCGACTCGCTAGAACGTGCATATTCGGTATGCAAGAATGATAACGTTTAATTCCTTTCCGCCGGTATTTTCCTGATCGGTGCTGTAATCAATGCCGTCATTGCCAACTTTGGAGAAATCCGCTAAAGCGAAAGTGCCTATAGAGTTATATATGGAAAATATGGTTAAACAGTTCTCACGACTTAGTGTTTCAACAGATCAACTTACTTCCTACATATATGTTAGGATAATTCTTGCCCTTGAAGATGATGGTTTTGTATTAATTGTATGATTTTTACATTTTGGTCATTTTTAAGTGTTTTGTTGGTCATTAAAGTTACATTGAAATAAGAAGGAGCTAAAAATTGATTTGCTATTTAAAGTTATTATAGACATCCGATCGCTTAGCTTCCAGCGGATTACGATGCAGAATTTTTTTCTCTTTCAAATGCACTTTCGAAATAATGAATTTTTAAATATCTTTTGGTCCTTTTTGAACATTTATGCAAAATTTGTAGAAAATAGATGCCGAGAAATAGTGTATTCAACTTTGCGATAATGGTTTAATGGCCCACCCCGCGGCGTATTTCACAGCAGAATAAAAATAATCCATCGGCAAGGTTATGACACTGGGTATGACATGTGCAACGAAGTTTGTCATTTATAGCAATAATATTATTCCATAACTATTTCGGATTTTTTTTCCTTTTATCATTATTATATAATTGAAATTATATATGATATCGATTATTAATTTACATTAGTAGTTAAGAAAAGTTATAAATTGTTTTTGTGTAGAACTTTAAGAAATGTCATATATTGTTTTTGTGTAAAAAAGAAAGTAATATATTTAGCAAAAATTATTCCCATTTTTAATCAAAATCACTATCAGAGATTGTTAAAACGTAACACTTTTCTTATAAAATATTAAAATTTCAAGTTTCAATAGCAATTTTGGAAATACATATGTGCTATGAAATATAATAAATAAGGGTACTCAACGATAATAATTTACATATCTACATCGAGTCAACATGTTCAATAGTAATGCTTAAGTTCATATTCCTAATGGTAAACATTTTGTTCTATCATTTTGCACTCAGCCAAACATGTTTATAAATTTAGCGTAAATATAATTATTTTGATTAGGCAAGAAATGTTTCATGGAATTTTGTCAGCATATTTTTAGTAACGAGTGCACCAGCTAAAGGTTTTCATAACGTGTCAAAATGTTGTTATGGAATAAAAGGTATACCTGTCTTATTGACAATTCAATTTTAATGACATTTTAACTTGAATCGTTAAAGACCGGTAGTAAATGACAGCAACTTCAGTTAATATTTCATTTTAGCTGTTCCTTTCCGAAATTTCACACCCAATTTTGTGTTACACTGCTATTTGAAAAATTACTGTTAAAATAAAGGTGTGGAAATGGCCCCAATTAAATGTCTTGATAAAAAATCAATTATAGACTTTCAGTACTATATCAACTATATCAACTAACGTTTCCCCTATAGAACAGCTCTACCTTTCTACCTTATAATGGCTAAATCTAAAAAAGTCAAAAACTGAAATTTTCTATCGCAACTTATAATAAAATGACGGGTCAACTTTATGACCCTCATAAATTCTGTATTTCTTATCTGCCTTAATCTTACACTGCGTCCAGTTGATTAATTAGTGCTAAACTAGCGTATCTTAACGCTACTATTGCACTGAGATGAGAAATCGATAGAGACCGTGGTTACCCTGATAAGCTCCAAAGTTGGCAATGTACGTATTTCGTGTGATTTTGACTAAAATCATGCGTTCAAACCTTCAGTTTTTGCCAGTACATTTGCCTTCGAAAAACATCGAGGTACTGTCATAAGATAACCTTAGTGTCGGCGTCGTGGTGTAAAAAATTCAGCGGAAAAAATAGAACACATGATCCCAGAGACAATGTGCGCATGTGCACACTATAGAGTTAATAATCTTCGAGATTGCCCCTTTCTTGAAGCCCATGAAACAACAGCATCGCTCTTGTTTGAATATTAAATCGTACAACATAGTATTTGGACGGAATAAAATAACTGTCATAAACCAAATATCTAAAAACCAATTAATGTTTATTCTCTTGACAGAGATCTTCCTTGCTCGTTCGTCACAGTATTGCGGATTGTAGCTGTTTCGACATAGGGGGATACAGTTTTTGTCCACTGACCTGATTAGAAATTTTCATCAGCAAAAACATGTTTATTAACAATCACTGGCTTAATGTTTAATATCATCGGAAAAAGCGGCGGCGGAACGCATGCATCATTGTTGCTGCAAAATGAAGACTCGATAAAACAACAACGTATGGAACATACTTAATACTTTATCATACAAACATAGCATACATGCATACCTGTACATACACTTATATACAGATGTACGCTATCATGATACATAATTATATACACAATAACGTTATTATACAACATTATAGAAAAGTATATTATCGTTCAAAGTATACAGATGTACATTATCATACAACATTATAGAAAAGTATATTATCGTTCAAAGTATACAGATGTACTTTATCATACAACATTATAAATAACTATATTACCGTTCAAAGTATACATATGTACATTATCATACAACATTAAAGATAAGTAAATTATCGTTCAAAGTATACAGATGTACATTATCATACACCATTATACATAAGTATATTATCGTTCAAAATATATAGATGTGCATTATCATTCAAATTAGCATACACAATTAAACAGCAGTAAACAGAAGAAAACTATTATTCAATATTATACACATGTTAATTTTCGTTCAAAATTATACAGAAGAATACTTTAATTCAAAATTATTCAGTAGTACATTAGCATTCACAATTAATACCGAAGAATATAATCATTCATACAGATGGACATTTTCATTATCAAAGTTCCATCAAAGAAAGCGTCTAAACCATCTGATGGCGCACATTGCATTCAAAATGGATATATAACATACATATATTCATTTACATATACAACTTTATATAGGAATGTTGTTGAATTATGTTCATTCATAAGACGAGCTGCTAGCAAAAACTATCGCTCGTCTGTGCTGCTATATTTACCAAGAAGCAAGACTTATAAATTAATGTACCCAAGGGCGAGTCCAGGATTCGACGTTAGAGGGAGCTAACTTTAGTGGCGTAACCTTTTGACATGCGCCTCTCCCTCAGAACCGAATTTTCTTCAACAAATTCTATTCGGTTTTAATTGTTGGTAAGGGATTTTGGGGTACTCCTCCCAAAGATAATTTTAACAATTTATTGTCCGAAGTGGTGCATTTTGGGCGTATTTAATTACTTATTACTCCTTTATTGAAATGAAAAGTCAACTTGGACGATTAAGGAGAGGGGTGCAGCGAGCTCCAAGTGTCACCAAGATTGAGAATATATTCATATGTGAATTGATATAAAGAACTATTAAAAGTAGTTTATACTTAATTTGCTTCTTCGGAATTGCCAAAAAAAATGAAGACGACGGAATTTCGACGTCCCTTCCGAAGCTGTGACGATACCATCGGCTTTTCAACAGTCGAGCGGAGCAATATATATGCAAAAATGAAAGCAGAATTTGAGGGGTCTTACTAAAATATGCACTACAATACTATTTTACTGAATAAACCATTTTATGGTTAAAAACACAAACGTTCGATCCATATTCAGATGCATATGTGTTAAACTTATTCTTTGCAATTTTAAACTAGAAACACTTCGTGGAACGACTTTGTCTCATATTACCTCATTTACTTATCATGCTGTTTTAGCATTTCGAACACTTGAATCTCCATGCTTTTCCATGACCCGACGTACAGACGTTGTGTTTTATCACAGATCGCCACACAGGTTAAATTAGTTACCACGTCCTTAATCTCCAGCAGTGGGATGACGTTTCTTGTCTCAGGGAACACCAGAAGAACAGTGCCGTATCCACACACGTAAAGTCGACCTGCAGAGTCCACAGTTATACCTGTTCCACAAAGTAAATTCTCCATCACAACACCAAGAACATGGCCATCCTGGGTGAGGGAAATCACCGTGTTTTTTGCTTCGTCCACGATATATATGGTGATGTGGTCAGGGCTAACTGCCACGGAAGTAGGCAACTCGAAAAGTTTCTTACCGGCACCGTCATTCTTAAACTCCTGTAATTATACATCCACACATAATAGATCTTCATTAGGAATACGTTTGTACCCAAATCCAAGTTTTTGACCTCGTTGCACCGCACATGTATTTTTAAAAGGGACTCGCTTATTCTAATTTGGCAACGCTCTTTCAAACTTGGTTTTAAATTGCTTGTATATAAATCACAAACCAGCAACTGCCAGTTACGCATCAGAGCAAAAGTACAAAAATCCAAATCAATTTGTTATGCAATAGCAATAATACAATAAGAAAGACAGGGACAAGCCCAGTAGACAATCAATAAAAGATATCCCCTGTTCAGAGCCCAAATGACACAGAGCCAGAGACACAAACGTACAAACACACAAACTAACCATAAACGCATCGAAATATCAATAAACACTACTGACGCTTTTTGGCAAAATAATATTTTTGGTCACATTTTAGAAAATATTACCGAAAGAGCATTTTGAACTTTGATGATGATGTTTTATCACTATAACGTCAAGTTTCATTTTTTCGATGTTTTTCGCTATAAAAGGCCAACTCTCTTTAGAACACACTCGTACACATACATGAAGTGATCTAAGCACCATACATTTACATGGGTGAAATGGTTCTTTAGTACAAGAACTACTCGTCATGACAATTGATCTTTACCAGACTGTTTAATTTAATGCAAATCACAATATTTCGTCTGTTTCCATTCTTATAAATATCAATGTCGTTGTTAGTCGTCAATTGAATTTATTTTGAGTATTATTTTCGTTTTTGTGGTTCATTCTTTTATAAAGTGAACTTTATAATAAACAATCACACCTTTGATGAAACTGAAAATAACCGGATGTGTTGCTGTTTTTAACGTTTATACATACTTCAGCCTTCGTCTAATAATTGGGCTCAGTGTACTAGTAGTAATGTAACGGTCCGCTGTAGGCGGTGGATGTGCGTTCATGTTAACATTCCGTTATTAAACGGAAGTTGTGCGTTCATAATAACATTCCGTTATAAACGGAAGTATGTTCATAGTACGTATGTTAACATGGTTGGTAATATGCAAATTAGTAAAGCCCGGGTTCTGTGTGGTTTGAGAATTTGCTGTATATAAAGACCAGCGGACCCCTTCAGGGTCGAGCATGCTTTTCTCTGAAGGGATCTGTTGGTGTTTGATGGCTCGCACGTAACAGTATATATAGTGTACATAAATATGATCACATAAATAACAAACAACACAACCCTGCACAGATTTGCACCCCCTCTAAATTGGAAAAGATAAAAACTAAATGTTAATGCTTCATTGTATGTTTTGATATAATATGAGCATCATAAAATACAAATATATACACTATTCGAAATTTTCACCGACTATGTTGCTAATACTTGATACAAAGTTTGTTGACAGTGTTAAAGCTGCACTCTCACAGATGACCGTTTTGACAATTTGTTTGAAACAATTTTGCCTTGGAATGAGCGAATTGTTTTAAGAATGTCCGAAAACCAGTGATATAAGCCTGCTGACAAAAATTAAGATCGCAGTTTTTCATATGAACCGTTGAAAATTGGTGTTTTACGGCTAAGAAAAATAATTGTATGGGCATAAAAACCCATTTTCGAAGTAAATATGAAACTCGAGTGCATTTTCATGTTTAACTCATTTGACTGTAATGAAAAAAAAGCACACAAAAGAAAGCATATGATTTAGGTACATATGATACATTTTATCCTTTATTTAATTAATAGCTACGTGGTCACAAATTCCCCCGCTAAAAAGCGCCAAAACATTATTTCTTTACCTAAATCATAAAATGTCATATATGTATGATTACTATGTTGTTTGTTTTTCTTTGAGTCAAATAAAGAAACATAATAATGAAAATATAGACATAATATTTGAATCAACCTTTATTGTGTTCCTTTAAATTCAACTGAAATAGAATTAATCGTTCGATATTTATTATATTTAAGGTCATATCACTTAATGTTTATATGATTATGCTATAGGCGCATATTTCTGTTATATATTGTTGACGTCCTGTATCTCTGCGAGTTATATTGCTGTTTGTTTTCGAGAGAGTTTATAAAGTGTTTTGATTTTCATAGTATACATATGAAAATTATTTTTATATTTAAAAATTATGTAAAGGGTATTTCTGCAAAGTATACTAGAAATGCATTTCACGTTACCCCATATTCTTTGATCGTTTTACATTAGCAACAACTATAATTCTCCTTGGTACATACAACAGTAAACATCTATTACATACTGACGTAAATCCATCCAATCAATGAATGTACGTTTATATTTCAGCATAAC